>NC_089595.1:43821113-44122477 GCF_019320115.1 Miscanthus floridulus
CATATGCATAGATTTAAATTGTGGGAGAGTAATTACTACCGAATGATGCTAAGGTGTATAGAATAAACCTTTGAAGTGTGATACCAATCGTAGTTGCACCTTTAAGTTCATCCTTAGCACCATGATTAGCTAGATGCCACTTGGAAATAAAAACACTAGATACCTCATGAGATCAACATTAAAAACAAGGTACTAGCATTGCTTGTAAAGCATACCAAGTGTCTAGCTATCATTCTATGAATGCTAGTTATCAAATAATCATTCAAGTTCTACAACTAGCATACACCACACAAGCATGCATATTTAATTTGAAAGTTTTATGCAATGCAAGCAAGCACATGAATATGCACATATCAAATGCAATCAATCAAAGTTCATGAGCTTGCTCCCCCTATTTGTGTGCTTCTCTTCTTGTCCAAGAATTTTGATCCATCTCTTTTCTCCAATGTTGCTCCCTCTTTGTCCATGTCCATGTCTTATCTCTTTCCTTTGTACATTCTAAAGATTTTCATATCTTTTACATCCTTGTACAATCTCTCCCCCAATTTCTCCCCCATATCTTTCATACATATCATATCTTTGTACAATTTCTCCCCCTTTGTCATCAATTTCCATAAGGGTATGCTTCTTATTGATGCAAAGGTATGCACTTTGGGGTAGATGGTTGAGACTAGAATTTTGCATTTTTGATGGACATTACTTGAATATTGGAATGACACCACATGTAGATACCATTTAAAAAATGCGACTTGTACTACTTGTATCTTATCATTCTTATGCATGGGTCATCCATTTTATACACTTAAGCTCTTGTAGATGAGGGATGCATTCTTCATTTTATGATCACTTAAAGTTGAGGATCACTTGTGGAACCATCGTTTTTTATGATTGATACCAATTGTAGGATACCAATTGAATGGTGTGATATCATTTTAAATAATTTTCTATTTTGGAACCACTAGTTGGATTTATCAATTTTGATCGTTTTCTTGAACATTTGCTATCTTTATGAGTACCACTTATAGGATATCACTTGTGGGTTGATCTAGACATTACTTATGAATTTTTGAAAAAAAAAACTTGAGTCTAGATACCACTTGAAACGTCCAAATTAGATATCCATTTGCATTGTTTGTCTTATGCTTGTACTCTTATCATTATCATGAGCTTCTTATGTGACTTGAACTAAATTGATTTGCTTAAGCTTTCAAGTCCGATTTGAACCAATGACAAGCTTCTTCACACCTCATGTAAGGGTTATCTTGCCAATGTTGTACTTGTTACTTGTTTAGCAATTCAAATTAAGTCAAGTACTTAGGTTTACTAGCTCATGAACAAATTCATATACTAACCACTAGATCAATTAACCATTCAAGCAATAGTGGTAGGCTATGAATTTAAACATTTCATTTGTTATGCATGATCCTATGAAGCATGTACTATATGCACTAACCGCATACTAGTAAGGGATGAAATGATCATGCACATTACAATGATACCTTTGCAATGTTGGAGTAGAGGATAGTCATATAGATTCTAATTCATTACTCCAATAGCAATGTGAAGTCCAATTTAGAAGCTTGGTGAAGACCAATAGATACCAATTTAAATTTCATTCTTCACCCATATGACATGAATACCACTTATGATCAAGTGCACTTTCTTGTTGTGGTTGACTTGCTTTATCTTTTGATCTCTGCTTGCATGAGAGCATCAATTTGACAATACCACTTGAAATATCATGATTAGCTCTCTTTTGGGTGTTGCTTGCTTTTCTTGATCAACCCTTTTGATTGCTTCAACTAAGCATCTCAAATATTCCTCGGATCACCACTTCCATGTTAGCCTTCCAAGTACCACACTTGGTTTACCTACACATAGGCGGCAAGCCCCTACACTAGGGAGAAGTGACCTCTCTCCAAGAACCATCCTTGACACTTACTAGAAATAACTTGATTGATCGATCAATTGATGGACTTAACTTGATGAGTAACCTTGATTCCTTCTTTAAGTCCTTTTCTTTCTTCTTGTTTAAGTTCTTTTCTTTCTACCAAATGATTTCCAATAGTCACTATAACTTAAACTTCAACTTCATCTTGAGTTTGATCTTGATCTTCCAATTTGAGTACCAAATATGTGCAAAATACACTCCACAATCAAAATAGCCTTGTACTCATATCTTGTCATGCTTCTAGATCATCTCAAAACCAAACTTAGGTACCTCAAACACTTGTAAACATGTTTCCAACTTAAGGACCTTTCAATCAAAGTGATTCTTGATCAATCCAACATTTGTCACTTTTTTGATAGATTTTGTGCCCTTCAAAGGAATGAGCATATTCTTCAAAGTACAAATCCAAATACCATGAAATTTGGTGGAGATGTTCTTTACTAATTTATCTAGCAGCTGTAAAAATTTGAGCTTCATTTGACTTCTAGATTGCTGCCATATATCAATTCTTCCACCACTGCTATATGCTGAAAACTACTGCACTATAGCTTGGTTAGCTCATGATCATCCAACTAGCAAGCTTCAACTCAATTATTTGCAAGTCATCAAATATATCCAATGAATCACCAACAACTTGAAATTTTCACTTGTATGCTGTAGCATATTTGGACTTCATTCAATTTGTCATGGCATTGGGATAATGATCATCACTTAGCAATACTTGGCTCAACTACATGATCAATAAGATGAATATCATTTGAACCAAGCCTCCAATGCCGATGGTACCTACAATCAATCATCCACTTTTTGATGGTACCCAAACAAGTTTGGGTCCTCTACGTTAGGAGCAACATACTTAGGCGATGCCTTAGTATGAGTAGCGGGATGTTTTGCAATAGCAACCATAGAGGTACCATCACCATCCTTTCTAAGCATATCATGATCATCAATTGAAACAGGCTTAGAAATTTTACCTAGGGGACATGAATGTGCCATGTGTCCCCTTTCCCGGCATGAGTAGCATTTTTTCTTTGCTTGAGCCTTTTCTTCTTTGCTCATGTGGTGCTTCTCATTGCCTTGCCTCTCATGGATTGCTTGAGCCTTCTTCTCAAGCTTGGTAGGACACTTAGAGGCAAAGTGTCCCATACTTCCACACTTGAAGCATTTGATGTGAGCATAATCTTTCTTCTCATCTTCATTCTTGCTCATCATCTTGGCATCTTGAGTTTGCATTGGATGCCTTGCCTTTCCACCCCTTCTTGTTTTCTTCTTCTTTATCATCAAAGCATCACCATCTTCATGGTTGATCTTGATTTGCTCTTGGGGTGTCTTCTCTTGCTCAACTTGTGGCTTTGGTTGAGGCTCTTTTAGTTGCTTCACTAATTGCTTGGTTGGGCACATTGAGGTAAGGTGACCCCAAGTGTGGCACTTGAAGCACTTGACATGCTTTAGCCTCTCTTCTTCTTTCTTCAACTTGAGCTTTTCTTCATTGGGGCAACCATTTGCAAGATGTCCCATTTCATGGCACTTGAAGCACATGAAATGAGAGAGCTTCTCTTGTTCTTGCTTCTTCATCTCTCTTTCATATCTTCTCTTGCCCCATCTTTTGCCCTTGATCTTGCTCTTGTTGAAGCTAATGCCACTTGTGTCATTGTGGCTTTCTTGATGATTGACTTTGCTAGTCTTGAAGCCGACTCCACTCTTGTCACCAAAGTTTCTGAGTCTTCAACATATGCTCAAAGGTGACTTGAGAGTTGTAGCACCTCTCTAACTTGTTGCTCAATTTCTTCACTTCATTTTTGAGCTCATTGTTCTCCTTCAAAAGGTTAGTCTCACAAGACATAGAAGTAGAACAAGCATCTATATATGAAGAGCATGGCATATCTAATAAATCATCACAAGAGGTGGATACATGCTTCTTGCCTATATCATAAGGGTTAGCAACAATTTGTGATTGGTCAATTGACCCATGTGATGAGCTCTCATTATTTTTAAGTTTCTTTGTAAACATTTTAATGAGAGAAGCATGTTGTTCTAATAATTCATCATGAGATGCAAGTAGTGTCTCATGATTCAATTTAAGCTCATCAAGTGAAGATTTATATGCATCAAGTAATTTCTTATGTTCTTCATAAGAGTTCTTTAGAAATGAGTTTTCATTTTCTAATTTCAATGTTTTAGCTTTCTCATTTTCTAAAGACATGGTCATGCTAGCAAGTCTACTAACAAGCTCATCATATGAATCAACATGATCAACCACATCATCATTTGATACCTTGGTGTCACCTTGTGACATGAGACAATGTGGTGTAGTGGATGGGCTTGTAGTAGCATCATCATGGCTTGAGCATGAACCATCATTACCATCAAGTGTGCATGGGGTAGCATCGTCACTTGCAACACTTGTGGCATCATCATCAACCTTGTCAAGTGAACTTGTAGTTGATCGATCATCATTATCATCACTTGACCATGAGGTGGAGCAATCTTCCACAATCACCAAATTGTGGTTATGCTCAACACACTCATGCACCTCCTTCTTGGGCTCATCCCCCTTCTTGAATTTGCCATCATCCCATGTGGAGGAATCACCGAAGGTTTCCTTAATGGACTCCCATATCTCATGAGTGGTCCCCTTGTAGTTTACTTGCTTCATCAAATCAAAATGTAAAGCATCCAATAGAAAACAACAAGCATGTGCATCAAATTCATAGAGGACTCTTTGAGCTTTGGTTAGAGTTCTATGATCCAAGACATGGGTGAGACCACTAGTGACAACCCACCAAAATTTAGGTCCCTTTGCACGAAAATGATCAAGCATGTGATTTTTCCAAAGTGCAAAGTTTGTGCCATAAAAAATGTGTGCCTCACAAACATCTAGCCCATTAGACTCCATCCTCTCGGGTCGGTGAAGACCACAAATGAGAAACCTAGCTCTGATACCAATTGAAAGGGTCGAGATGGCGACTAGAGGGAGGGTGAATAGTCTTTTCTAAAACTTAATCTCGTCGGCTAACCGAAACAAGTGTGGAATTATAACTATCGGTCTAGCCAAGACTACACCCCTCTATCTATATTCACTAGCACCTTTCAAAGAAACTAATTAGCAACAAAGGTGCCGGGCTAGATAGAGCTCTCCTAACCAATTCTAGAAGCAAGGTCACACAAACCTATGCCACTAGTACTTTAAGCGACAAGGGAGCTCCTACACATGCTAGTAAGCAAAAGCACAAAGCCAACTAAGCTCACTAGCAATGCTCAATAACAAGGCAACCAATGCCAAATTAGAGAGCGCAATTACTTAGCTACACAAACTAAGCAATGTGACTAACAAGGTTACACAAACCAAATTAGCCACGTAAGGGAGTGTGGGGGTATTAACCCCTATACCCTTACGGCTAAGCTTGGGCTGGCCCGGATCGATGGGTTCAGTCCACCCGAAAGATGACGTGCGGCCCAGTTAACCTGATCGGAGTCCCGCACAAGGAATCAAGACGGATTTGGCAACCAAGCAGGATCCTGGTCGGTTAGAATAGGAATCCTTATCCGGCCAGATATGGCAGTTGTAACTGACTAGGATTAGTTTCCAGATCTGTAACCCTGCTCCCCGGACTATATAAGGCGGGCAGGGGACCCCTCTAAAAAATATCTCTCATTGACATACAGCAATACAAATCAGACGCAGGACGTAGGTATTACGCCTTCTTGGCGGCCGAACCTGGATAAAACCTCGTGTCTGTCTTGCGTCACCGTCTTGTTTGGGGCTTGCGCATCTGTCTGCCGATAATCTACTACCTTGGGCATACCCCTAGGTAGACTGCCGACCATATTTCGTCGACAGTGGCGCGCCAGGTAGGGGGTGTGCGTACTGCTCTCCAAGCAAACAAGATGGTCATCATCTCCGGCTCCATGGCCACGCCCAGCGGCCTCACGTTCACCGTCGGCCAGATCACCTGGACCACCAGCTCCGACGACTCCATCACCATGACCACGGGGGAGGCATGGATCCAGCCTGCGCCGACGACTACTTCACCTGCATCGGCTACGGCTCCGACCACGGTGAACACGGCTCCGACCACGGTGAACACGGCTCCGACCACGGTGAACACGGCTCCGACCACGGTGAACAAGGCTCCGACCACGATGGACCTGGCTCCGACCACGGGACATCTGGCTCCAACCACGCCTACAGCCACGCCAACAACCCATCGTCTGCTTCCCCGCTACAGAGGGAAGCAGATCGACAACACCGACCTGCTCGATTCCGTCGATCGGGTCGGCATCCAACTCGCTGAAACCCTGGCTCTGGTAAGTACGATTCAAACCCAACCTAACGAGCAGGTAACAGCCCTCCACGACAGATCTATCCGACCAGCTCGGACCAGTCGTCCTGTGCGATTGGGAACAGATCTTGTGGTCGTATCAACTCCTGAGGGGCGTTTCGCTCATCGCCGGTCAGACATCGCGACGGGTCTCCGACTCTGCGAGTACGAAGCCCCGACGGAGAACCACCAGGTCCAGCCCTACGGCCTGCAAAACGCTGCCTCCAGCTACGCGTACAACCTGCGACACCGCTCGGATCTGTGTCCTATACACCGATCTCGGCCGAAGCCATGCAACATCGTCAACATGGTCCGGATCGAAGATTATCGGGAAGGATCCGTCCACACAGTCCGAGAAGGTGACTCCTAGCTCCTCAGTCCGGCATCGCGTCCAACGCATCTGTCCACACCGAGCTTCAGCGTCACGAAGATGAAGGCGTCCAATACGACCTGGATCTACCAGACCACGCCCCGGGTTTTCCCCGAATTTCCGTCTTTCCCGCCAAGACGAGGGGATTTGATCCATGTTGTCAGCAACGACGAGCCGCCAGCAGTTGGCGAAACAGAACAAGAAAAGACCGCACGCGAAGCACGCAATATTGACCGGTTTAATCGCCGGCAAATCGAAGCTGAAGCAGACCAAGAGGCACGACGCATAAGGGTCCAACCGCGCGACCTCAACAATGCTTTCGACAGGGTGGGGGATAAACAAGTCTTCAAGACCCCAAGCGCCAACGTAGCCGTCGCCATGGCGACGATGCAGCGGCTGCCCAACACTCCCGAGACTCAAGTAATCCGTGATGACATACAAGCTTATCTGACGGCTGCTATGGCTCAGACCGCAGAGATGAACCAAGCCCGGGCTCCATCCGTTTCTGTCGAATCAAGCCACAGCCGCCAATACTCAAGTCGCTCACAGCCACTCAACCTACGTGGCTCGCGCAATAACGACCCATCGGACAACCGTCAAGGCGGGAACGGTGGTCGTGATGGTGGTCGGGACGACAACCGCCGCCGGGAGGATAACCGCCACGACGTTCGAGGCGACAACCGCCGAGATAACCGCGACAATCGCCGTGATAACCACGGTCGCAGCGCTAATCCAGGTGGCAATCGAGATCGCCGCGATGGCAATAACGATCTCCGCCATTACCTCGGTGGACGTGATTTGCGTGCTCGCATCAACCAGAGAGCCGACGATCGTGCATCCCACTGAAAGCTATCGCCGTATGGAGTACGACACCGTCCACGGTCCGCCGGGTCTGAAGCAGTTCACTCCACACCTGCGCCAAGTCATATGGCCCAAGAATTTCAAGCTCGAGAAGCTTCAGAAGTACGACGGCAAAGAAAACCCCGAATTATGGGTCATGCTCTATGAAACCGCGTGCCGGTCAGCCATGGCTGACGAGCACGTTATGTCTAACTACTTCCCAGTCGCCGTTGGTCATGCAGGTCACCAATGGCTAGTTAGCTTGCCGGCAAACTCTTTTGACTCTTGGCAGGAACTCAAGCAGGCCTTCATCGACAATTTCATCGCTACTTGTGAACAACCCGGCAACAAGTACGATCTGCAACGGATCCGAGATCGGAAAGACGAACCACTGCGCGAAGTACGTTCGGCGTTTCTCGGAGATGCGCATCAAGGTCCCATCAATATCCGACAACGAAGCAATCGAGGCTTTCGTCACCGGCCTCCGCTTCCACGACGCCCTGAGAGACAAGCTCCTCCGGAAAAGACCTGAGTCAGTCACAGCGCTCTTGGCCACCGCTAAGAAATACGCGGACGCCTGACGACGCTAAAAAGATAATCGTCGAAGAAGAAGCAAGGGTTCCACGCTCCGACCACCCCCCACACCGCGATGATTACCGCGGCAACCGTGGTCGGAACGACAATTTTGACCGCCGCAACCAGCGCAACGACTCCCGCGACCACCGTGATCAACGTAATCAGCGGCGCAACCGCCGTGACGATTACAGAAGCAAGCGTGCTCGGGAAGATGATGGCGAGGTCAATACTGTGAAAAAGGGCGGAGGACGTCGTAACTTACGAGGACGATTACGCCAAGGCATTGAAGGGCCCCTGCCAGCTCCATCCCAAGTCGAACCATACCATGGAGAATTGTCGCGTCCTCAAGACTATCTACACGCGCCAACAGGCTCCGGATACGTCCGACAAGCCTACTGACGTGAGGGAACAGCGCAACGAGGACAACGACGACGACGATGCAGATCCTCGTCATAAATACGTCAAGCCAACGGATCGCGTGCACACCATCATCGGCGGCAAGGTGTCCATTGAGACCAAACGAGAACGCAAGCTGCTCGCCCGCGCCTGCTTGAACGTGGCAAAGAACGACAACCTTCTTACCGATCCGCGGCTTCCTCCGTGGTCTCACCGTGAAATCTACTTCAGCAGAAGGACCAATGGGCCGCCATACCCGAGCCAGGGCGTTTTCCCCTGGTCCTCGATCCTTGTATCAACAAGGTTCAGTTCGACAGGGTACTAATCGACGGCGGCAGCTCCATTGATATACTGTTCAAGAACAGCCTGCCCGCTCTGAAAATAGCCCAGGCGGACCTGAAGCCGTACGAGGCACAGTTCTGGGGCGTTCTCCCCGGACAGAGCTCCACACCTCTCGGGCAGATCACGCTACCTGTGCAGTTTGGGACTCCGGACCACTTCCGCACCGACTACGTCAACTTCGTGGTCGCTGATTTCGACGGCACCTACCATGCTATTCTTGGTCGACCGTCGCTCACCAAGTTCATGGCCATACCTCATTACAGGTATCTGGTGCTCAAGATGCCTACTGAGAAAGGAGTTTTAACCCTCAGGGGCAACGTATACGCAGCTTACACCTGCGAGGACGACAGCTTCAAAATAGCAGAGGCCCACGACCTCTCTATTCGCATGGCCGAGACCATTCTCGACGCTAAGAAGACCACGGCCGACCACTTGGAGATCCCAGAGCTCGAGGCTCCGCGCAAGAACATCAGGTGCAAGGAGCACAAGACGATCCAGCTGGTCGAGGGTGATCCCAGCAAAACGGCCCTCATCGGGGCCGACCTGGATCCCAAATAGGAAGACGCGCTCGTCAGGTTCTTGAGGGGCAACGTGGATGTGTTTGCATGGAAACCTTCCGACATGCCCGGTGTACCTCGGGACTTGATTGAGCACTCCTTGAATGTCAACAGCAAAGCCAAACCAATCAAGCAGAAGCTACGACGGTTCGCTCGCGACAAAAAGGAGGCGATTAGGGTAGAAGTTACACGGCTTTTGGCAGCCGGATTTATCAAAGAAGTGTATCATCCGGAATGGTTAGCCAACCCGGTTCTTGTACGCAAAAAGAATAATGAATGGAGAATGTGCGTTGATTACACTGATCTCAACAAACACTGCCCTAAGGACCCCTTTGGCTTACCTCGCATAGACGAGGTCGTAGATTCAACCGCCGGTTGCGAGCTGCTTTCCTTTCTCGATTGCTACTCTGGTTATCACCAGATCGCTCTCAAAAAGGACGACCAGATCAAGACATCTTTCATCACGCCTTTCGGCGCCTACTGCTACACGACCATGTCGTTCGGGCTCAAAAACGCCGGTGCTACCTACCAACGCGCTATACAGGCCTGCCTCAACGACGAGATAAAAGACGGCCTCGTCGAGGCTTACGTCGACGATGTAGTTGTCAAAACCAAGGAAGCACATACCCTTGTTGACAATCTGGAACGCGCCTTCGCAGCCCTTAATACGTTCCAATGGAAATTAAACCCAAAGAAGTGCATCTTTGGTGTCCCTTCTGGCATATTGCTCGGCAACGTCGTCAGTTACGACGGCATACGCCCTAACCCGGAGAAAGTCAAAGCTGTCTTAGACATGAAGCCCCCAAAAAAGGTGAAGGATGTCCAGAAGCTCACCGGCTGCATGGCTGCTCTAAGCCGTTTCATATCAAGATTAGGAGAAAAAGGACTACCGTTCTTCAAACTGCTCAAAGCGTCCGAGAAGTTCGAGTGGTCGGAGGAAGCAGACGCTGCCTTCATGCAGCTGAAACAATACCTCACGTCACCTCCGGTACTTACTGCTCCCAGAGAAGACGAAACTCTCCTACTTTACATTGCGGCAACCGATCGGGTGGTTTCCACTACACTGGTGGTCGAGCGTGACGAGCCGGGCCACGCCTACAAGGTACAGCGGCCAATTTATTTCATTAGTGAGGTACTCAACGAATCCAAGACCAGGTACCCACAGATTCAGAAACTGCTCTACGCCATACTGATAACATCCCGAAAGTTGAGACATTACTTCGACGGATATCGTGTGGTGGTCATGACCGAGTATCCTTTGGGGGACATTATTCGCAATAAGGACGCGAACGGGCGCATCGTCAAATGGGCAATGGAGCTATGCCCCCTTTCCTTGGAATTTGCAAGCCGTACTACAATCAAGTCTCAGGCACTCGTCGATTTCATCGTCGAGTGGACAGACTTAAGCACTCCCGCCTCTCCGGGATCCGACGAATGTTGGACGATGTACTTCGACGGTTCTCTCAACATCGACGGTGCGGGAGCAGGAGTTCTTTTCGTATCACCATCCAAGGAAAAGCTCCGGTACGTCCTCAGGATTTATTTCCCAGCATCTAATAATGCAGCCGAGTATGAAGCATGCCTGCATGGTCTACGCATTGCGGTTGAGCTTGGAGTTAAACGTCTCTATGTCTACGGAGATTCGGCTCTGGTCATCAACCAACTCAACAAGGACTGGGACACGACCAGTGAAAAGATGGACGCATATTGCAAATCGATAAGAAAGCTGGAAGGCAGGTTCTATGGCATCGAGTACATACACGTGGTCCGGGACAAGAACCAGGCAGCAGATGCGTTGTCAAAGTTAGGATCATCCCGAGCCAAAATCCCACATGGCGTATTCGTCCAAGACCTGCTCACGCCCTCCATTGAAGACGAAGATTCAACGACCGACAAAGTCTCAGACCAGCAATTAGTGGCTACGGTTCCAGCGCCGAGCACAACCGAGCCGCTTCCGACCACTCATGAGCCAGACTGGAGAACACCTTTCATCAAGTACTTAACAGACGGTAGCGGTTATATCGATCGAACAGAAAATGAACGCCTGATGCGTCGTAGTAAGCAGTATCTGCTCGTCGATGGCAAGTTATGGCGCAAAAACGCTAAGGAGGAAATCTTGATGAAGTGTATAACCCAGGAGGAAGGCAAGCATCTCCTAGACCAAATCCACTCTGGCTCCTGCGGCAACCACGCGGCATCAAGAACACTGGTCGGTAAGGCTTTCCGAGCAGGGTTCTATTGGCCCTCAGCAGTGGCCGACGCAGAGAAGCTAGTCCGCCGCTGTGAAGGTTGTCAGTTCTTCTCCAAGAGAATCCATGTACCGGCACACGAGATCCAGACGATTCCAGCCTCTTGGCCCTTCGCATGCTGGGGACTGGACATGATCGGGCCTTTCAAACCAGCCCCTGGGAAATTTACATGCGTCTTCGTGCTAATTGATAAGTTTTCTAAGTGGATAGAATACATGCCTCTGGTACAGGCATCCTCAGAGAAAGCCGTCACATTCCTCGACCAGGTCATCCACCGTTTCGGCGTGCCCAACAGCATCATTACTGATCTGGGTACTCAGTTCACCGGGAACGCTTTTTGGGACTTCTGCGATGAAAGGAGCATAGTTGTAAAATACGTCTCGGTGGCGCATCCTAGAGCTAATGGACAAGTCGAGCGGGCAAATGGCATGATCTTGGACGCATTGAAAAAGAGGATGTACAGAGAAAACGATAAAGCTCCTGGAAGATGGCTCAAGGAGTTACCAGCCGTTGTCTGGGGCCTCCGAACTCAGCCCAGTCGTAACACTGGCGTCTCACCATACTTTATGGTTTACGGCGCTGAAGCAGTCCTCCCACCAGATATAGCTTTCCGATCAGCACGGGTAGAGAACTTCGACGAAGGCAAGGTCGACGAAGTACGGGAGCTAGAAGTCAACAGCGCAGAAGAGAAAAGGCTTGATTCTTGCGTACGCACGGCCAAGTACCTTGCTGTTTTGCGCAGGTACTACAACAAGAACGTTAAAGAGCGTTTCTTCGTGGTCGGGGACTTAGTCTTGAAGTGGAAGACGAACCAGGCTGGTGTCCACAAACTCGCAACCCCATGGGAGGGACCCTTCATGATCAAGGAAGTCACACGTCCAACGTCTTACAGGTTAGCTCATCTAGACGGCACGGACGTACCGAACTCATGGCACATCGACAAGCTTAGACGCTTCTATGCTTAACTACTGAGATATGTACTCTACTTGTATTTTCGATTTACTTTACTAAAGCAACTATGATTTCTCCGACCACTCTAATGTGTCACTCCAAATTTTATGGTTATTCTAACTTAAGCCAGTACAAGCCGACCACCACTCCTTCTACGGTTTTCGGAGCAGGTCCTGTCTCCGGTTCCTCCCAACACGTGCACGGGATCCGCTCTCTACGTTGCGGGTGATCGGCAGGTCCCCCCTGGTTTGGCTTGTCTGCGTTCACGTGTGCACAGGTCATAGTACCTCATACTCCGACCACATGCCAGACTAGGGCCGCACAAACTTTTCAGGATGACGTGTCGAGCAAAACGGTACAACTAAACAGAACGTTAACACGTTCCCACTTAGTTACACCAACACAGAATCTCAAGCTTAAAGTACGTTTTGTATAAAACAAACAAGCTTATAATGATATACAGTTACGTTATTACAAGCTTGCCTGAAAAGGCTCAAGTTTACAATAACACAACTATGTCCTCCTTCTACAGCTTTAAGCCTATTACATTGGCTGGTCGGGGCGCATGGCATTTACTGCTTGCCGCCTCTGATACCCTACTCGAGTCTCGGGGACTCTGGGGCTAGTCAAGCTGAAGGGGATGGCCCCGCCGGTGCCTGGCTGGTCGAGACCGCAGGCTCCGTTGGTTGGCTTGTAGCTGATGGCATTTCCAGCTGGCTTGTCGATGGCATACCCTGCACAGGTGCTGTCCCACCTCCGCACAGGTTAATATCGCCAATTATCTTTGACGACAAGTCCAGCTGGGCCGTCCGAAGCTCTTCGGCCTGGTCTGGGTCTATCTCCTTCGGGTACCCAGCCTCCAAGCGTTTGAGATCGATCAGGGGGTAGTGAGCACGAACCATGCTTAGCACATGGGCACCCGTGTACTCACCCGCCTCCTTCACGAAGTCTTGGAACCATCCCCATGCTTGCTTGCATCTCTCGACCAGTCCGAGCTGAGGTGTCCTTAGCTCTTCCTCTGTGAGCGCCGGGTCGATAAGGTCGAGGACGGGCACAATGCCAGTTGCCATTTCTTGGCACCGCTTGCTCCACGTGTCCCGCTCCTCGGAGGCCTTAAGGCATTGTGCTTTCCAGTCGTCGCGCTCCTTGATCACGGCCTCAAGGTGCCTCTTGGCATTGACTTTCAAAACTGAAAACAGTACAAGACATCAAACGTGATGACACGACAAGGCGATGCGGGCAATTTAACGAGAAAGGTGGTCTGGAGTGCTTACTTTTCAGGTCGTCCTTCATTCTGTTAGTGTGGTCTTGGAGTTCCGACTGGCGGCGTGCCAATTTCTCGTTGTCCTCCTTCAGGCGACCACATTCTGCAAACGCACGGCTGTTCTCCCCCTGGAGGCGGGTCACTTCAGCTTCTAAACCTGCATTACAGCTATTACTGTCAAGAACAAAACAACACAAGTCCAGCACTTGCTATGATACGGTGAACACTTACCTGTTTTCTCCTGCTCTTTGTTTTTGAGCTGGCCGACCAGGTTTTGGTTCTGTGCTTCTTGGTTTGTCCTCTCCTGGTCGGTGGCTTCAAGTTGGCGCCGTAGGCGTTCCACTTCAGCCGTCAGCTCCTTATTGGTCTTCATGACTACTTCTATCTGGTCGAAGCACCTTTTTCGGTACCTTGCAGTTTTCATCACGTCCTGCATACAGACAAGCTACGTCAGATAGTTCGACTACACAACAGGTTTAAGGACTAAAGCCAAATATACCTGGACTTCAGTCACCAGGCGTTTGGCCGCTCGTTCAACTCTTAAGGTTTCCTCGGCCTCTGGGATCTCCTCGTGCATGACCCATTCGTCGTTCCGATAGCGCGACACATATACATGTTGTCGTCTATCTTGGGGACGGCCCAGGACTTCTTCCACTTCATCCTCTTCAGCCTCCAGTTCGGGAGGCGGCGGTGGTCCGGAGTTTGCAGACTCCACGACCACCAGGGCTTTCCCACGAGCCGTCGCGTCGGCACCCTTGTTCTGGGCAACTTCTGGCTGCTGCTCCTCGGCTAGATCCAGCTCCCGTGGCGCTGTGGTATCCGCCTCATCAGGGTTTGTGCTCGGAGCACTTGTATTCTGCTCGGGGACTGGCGTCTGGTCGTCCGCCTGCTGAGGCCCAGGCAGAGTCCCTGCCATGGGCTCCTCCACGGCCGGTTGCTGAGCAGTTTGTCCGCCGTTTTTGGAGAGGACGTTCTGCACCCAGCTAGCTGGTCGGGGCTTTCGGTGGACGCGGATCTAATACATTCAGAGACAAATTCAGAAGACAATAGCATCCACTGCAAAATGCAAAGCTTACATCAAAAATATATATACTTACAGTTTTGACTTGCGGAAGGATGTGGCGAAGGAACGCCTCCTCGACCGCCCCTGCTCTGCTTGCTCGGCAGTTTCCACCGGGACTTGTTCAACCTCCGGTACGGGCGTCGGAGGATGATGCGGCATGTTCTCTTCGTCTGTGCTCTGTGTTGCTGTGGTCGGTGCTGTGACCACTGCCTGGCACAGAGGAGCCACCCTGCTCCGACGGCCCCACCTGCCTTCTCCTCTTTCGGGGGACGAGCCGGAAGATGTCCGCATCCTCTGCTTCGTCGTCCGACTGGGAGATGATGGCTTGGCGTCGTTTGCTGGCAGCCGGACGCTTGCCGGCGGCTCTGGTCGAGGCGTCCTCTACGGTCTCGAGTACCGCCCAGTGAACGCCGTCGGTCCTGGCGCTGGTCTGGGCGGTTGGCCCAGTAGCTTGCGGCCACTCTACACCGGGGGGAGGCGACACAAACACTCCTGCCCGGTCACGGCCATTATACTGAGACACAAAATGAAGGAAAAGACAGTTATTTTCTTGATACAACATGACTTTACAGTTAAAAGGAGGCGTCATTTACCTTTGGGGGAGGGCGAGCCAGCTTGAAGGCGTGTTCAATGGCGTTCAGTGCAACATAATTGGGATCGGCCAGGTTGAATAGCTCTCCAATCCTGGCCTTGATCTCCATCTTGTCGAGCGGCTCCTTTCTGGTCCTCGTCGGATCAGCGCCTCCTTGGTACTCGAAGCCAGGGTGAATCCTTTTCTGGCAAGGCTGAATTCTTCGGCTGATGAAGTTGCCGACAACACTCGGGCCATCAAGCCTTCCCCACGGGATCATCCCGAGCAGTTCGGCGATCTGCTCCAAGTTCTCGGGCCTCTCCGACCAGCTGCTTTTCTTCTCTGGAATCAAGCCCACATCGCACAGAGTGATGGTGTTCGGCTCTTCACGGATGTAGAACCACTTCTTGTACCACTCGTCCAACGAGGTGTTCCAGGGGCAGTGCAGGTATTGAGCCTTCATGCCGTCGCGCAGGTTCAGGTAAACGCCTCCGGCGATCTTCGAGCCACCGCTCCCTTTCTTCCGAAGACAGAATAGGTGGCGAAAGAGGTCGAAATGGGGCTGGAAGCCGCCATAAGCCTCGCAGAGATGGATGAAGGTGGAGACAAGAAGAATCGAGTTGGGATGCAGATTGCAAATCCCAATCTCGTAGTACAAACAGAGACCCTGAAGGAAAGGGTGCACTGGAATCCCAAAACCCCTTTTGAAGAAATCTTCAAAGACCACAATCTCACCTGGTTGTGGATCGGGGAAGCTTTCTCCTTCCGGTGCACGCCATCCCGCAAGTGCCTTGTTGTGGAGCACTCCCATGGCGACGAGGTCCTCGATGGTCTGCTCGTTGCTCCGCGACTTCCACCATTCCTTCGCCATGACCCCGCCTTTCTTCTGGGCGTCTCTCTTCGCCATTAGTTCGTCCTTACGAAGTGGGTGGATGCGGGAGACCGAGGGGATTGGTGATGATTTTTGGGGAATAGGGTTCGGCAGGAGGAAGAAGAAGGTTGCGGCGGCGGATGACAATGGGGAATGGTATGAGTAACTTACCAGATCTGCATTATATAAAACAAAGATCACCGTCGTTTCGTCCGCCCGAGAATATTGGGAGTCGTGCGCACGCGCCGCAGACGGTTGTTCACACAACCTCGAAATCTGCGCCAATAAACGCGCTCCTTCGTTAACAGTGTACGCGCCTCTTCGTTGATGGTGTAAGGGGGCCCACACTGACACACCTCAATACAGGTGTCAACCGACTGTTTGCAAAAAAAAAAAAAAAAAGAAAGAAGAGAAGACAGAATGACGTACTATACCTATTTACTTTTTTGACCAGACGTGTCAGACTGGACTTGGCAGAGAATAGAGAGAAGTACACAAAATAATGGTACAAGCAGCGCAAGTGCTCGGGGACTGCCCAGACCACTAAAGTGCTCGGGGACTGCCCAGACCACTAATGTGCTCGGGGACTGCTCAGACCACTAATGTGCTCGGGGATTGCACAGACCACTACTGTGCTTGGATGCTGCCCAGGCCACTTTTGTGCTCGGGGATCGCTCCGACCACGGCCGTGTTCGGGGACTGCCCCGACCACTGCTTGCATAATGGTTCTCCTTGGCTACATGTGATCTGTACTCACATACAGTTAAGAGACTTTTCTTTAGACCTTGCTACAAGGCTCATACCTTGCCTTCCAGCAAGCTCGGGGACTACATCGGTACGATGCACCTGCCGGTGCATCTCGTATCGCCTGTACGACGATTGGGTTCTCAACATAACTGGGAATTCTTTTTAGACCCTGGCACCACGTGCCTATGTCACCTACTACCAGGCTCGGGGACTAAGTGGGCACACTTCACCTTGCGGTGAATGTGTTTGTTTTTCGACCCCTACGCTTCTGATGATCAAAGATGCTACGCTTCAAGATGCACTTACATTTCTTTTCAGAAATACAAGTGGGCACACTTCCTGGGACAGATATCTTTTTCTTTTTTCTTAAGAGCACCATACATTCTTCGGACAACCTACTTCTCCGGTGATGACGGTGGTCGGAGGCGTCAAGAATTCAAGCCTCGCTTGTCGGAGAAGGTTCAAAAGGCGTGTCGCAGCATAATACATGATGCTCGGGGACTAGCTGTGGGGGTATTAACCCCTATACCCTTACGGCTAAGCTTGGGCTGGCCCGGATCGATGGGTTCAGTCCACCCGAAAGATGACGTGCGGCCCAGTTAACCTGATCGGAGTCCCGCACAAGGAATCAAGACGGATTTGGCAACCAAGCAGGATCCTGGTCGGTTAGAATAGGAATCCTTATCCGGCCAGATATGGCAGTTGTAACTGACTAGGATTAGTTTCCAGATCTGTAACCCTGCTCCCCGGACTATATAAGGCGGGCAGGGGACCCCTCTAAAAAATATCTCTCATTGACATACAGCAATACAAATCAGACGCAGGACGTAGGTATTACGCCTTCTTGGCGGCCGAACCTGGATAAAACCTCGTGTCTGTCTTGCGTCACCGTCTTGTTTGGGGCTTGCGCATCTGTCTGCCGATAATCTACTACCTTGGGCATACCCCTAGGTAGACTGCCGACCATATTTCGTCGACAGGGAGCTACTTCTATGCTACACAAGCAAGAAGATAACTAGTAAGCTACACAAGCTAACTAATTACAAGAGCAACTGCACAAGCTTAATATGTATAAAAGTAATTACAAGCTTGTGTAACAGGGATGCAAACCAATGGGAAGAACAAGGTTGACACGAAGATTTTTCTCCCAAGGTTCATGTGTTTGCCAACACACTAGTCCCCGTTGTGTCGACCGCTCACTTGGTGGTTCGGCGGCTAATTAGCATCACCTGCTAAGCCCGCACATCGGGCGCCACAAGAACCTACCCTGGAAGTGAGGGTAGCTCGATGACACGCTTTACTAAAGTTGCTCTTCGCGGCTCTCGCGGGGCGAGCACAATGCCCCTCACAAGCACTTCTCCGAAGTGCCGCACAACCTTCTTGCAGGGTTTGACGGAGACCACCACCAAGCCGTCTAGGAGGTGGCAACCTCCAAGAGTAACAAGCACCACCGGCTTGCAATCATGATCACCTAGTGCCACTCGATGCAACCTCACGATGCAATCGCACTAGAATCGCTCGCTCACATAATCGAATGATCACTATCATGTATATGTGTGATGGAGGGCTCCCAAGCACTCACAAGCATGGACACTAAGTCCCCTTAGGTGTTCAACCCCAGCCATGGCCGAGGGCCACTTCTATTTATAGCCCCAAGGGCTAAACTAGCTGTTACCCCTTCACTGGGCGTTTTTTGGGCTGACCGAACGCTGCATCGGACGCAGCGGACGTGCATACCAGACGCGTCCGGTCGCAATACCGGACGTGTCCGGTAGCGCCTGATTGCCACGTGTCCCATTCAAACTAGCCATTGCCACAACGGCTCTCTAACATGTCCAACCGGACGCTCACACCGGACGCAGAAGCAGACATGACCGGATGCTGAGGCGCTGCGTCCGGTCGAGTCCAGTAAGCACCCAGGTCTGACTGGACGCGTCTGGTCACCCTTGACCGGACGCTACCAGCGTCCGGTCGACTGTTCACAGAACGCCAACCATGCAGATTCACACCGGACACGTCCGGTGTGGCGACCGGACGCGTCTGGTCGCTGAGTTCGCCGGTTAATTCTGGACGTGTCCGGTCACCATACCGGACGCGTCCGGTCACTCTCTGACCAGCGCGACTCACTCCTTTTCTTCACCAAGTTGATCCACATCAACTCCAACTTCATCTCCTTTGTAAATGTGCAAACACCACCAAGTGTACACCGCCATGTGTATGTGTGTTAGCTTTTCACAATCATTTCCCAAAGGGTTAGCCACTCAACTTGCCACGCCACTCAATCCTAGCGATGATGCAAAGTTAGATCACTCCAGTGGCACTTAGATGACCGATATGCAAACAAGTTTGCTCCTCTTGATAGTACGACCATCTATCCTAAACCCGGTCATAAACTTCTCTACACACCTATGACCGGTGAAATGAAATGCCCTAGGTTATACCTTTGCCTTGTGCATTCCATTCCATCTCCTCCAACATTGATGCAACACATGCACCAACACAATCAACAATGATATGATCCACTTCATATCATCACGTGATCATATTGGTTCATCGATCTTGACTTCACTTGCTCTTCACCGTTGCCATCGTCCATCGGCGCCAAGTCTTGCTCAAGCTTCACCGCCACGCGGTTCATCACTCCAAAGCCTTTGACTTGTCCTTCACGCTTGCAACCGGTCCATCAAGCCAAGTCTTGTCTTGATCTTCTCCACCTTAATCACATGACTCAATGTCATGTCTCATGTGCAATAAGCTCCTTCATCATCACATGTGTGAGCTTTGCAACATCTCCAAGCCATTTTCACCTCCGTGGCATATGTTGCTCACACACACATGTACCTGTGGACTAATCACCTGTGTATCTCACATAAACACAATTAGTCCACCTAAGTTGTCACTCAATTACCAAAACCAAACAAGGACCTTTCAGTGTGGCCACTTGCCAAAGCACCACCGTGTCGTGGTTGTTCTCGTTGATTCTAGCTGCCTTGATGCAAAGGGATGGGCTGATGGTGTCCGCCGCCACCCTGGAAGTCCAGCCACATAGATGGTTGAACTTAGGACCTACCCTAGCCCTAGTTCCCTAGAGCTGAGATCTCACCGGATCTCAGCCGTGTGTTTTGCCACGGGGCGGACTCCACTATAAAGAATAGCCACTAGTGCCACCTTTGATTACTTCTCGATGACCTCAATTGAAAAGAAAAGGGGCCACCTTGGGCCCTAGGTGACTGCCTCGCTAGAGCCACTGTGGCCTCCATGCCCACTGCCATCTTGGCTGGCGTCGAGGAGCCATAGGCTACAACCCTTGCTTTCAACTGCCTTGCTGGAGTGGTAGGAGCACTCAAGAGAGCCACAGCCGCCTTGCCGAGTGCATGCCCACAGGTCCTGCACGTCGCTGTCGAGCCGCCGAGGCCGCCGAGCACCACTACCTATCTTGCCGGTGGCCAAGAAGCCACTTTCAAGCCCCCACCGTGCCCGTTGGACTACAGGAAGCCCCTAGGAGGCCGTAGGAGCCCTGCCGAGCAAATTGTCAAGCGTTGCCAGTAGGCCTTGCCGCCGGTGAATGGCATGGTGTACGCGCCTCGCCAAGAAGCCACCCGATGCACCTAGTTCATTGTGAACCGAAGGAGGAGAAAGAAAGGTGGATGCAGTCCACCATGGAACCAGCCAACGGTCCATAGACCCAACACGTAGACCATCGTGAGCCGTGCATGTGAACCGAGCCTAGCATTTGGATCTTTTGAATTTCTGTTGCTTCTTTGTGATCTTCTATAGGAGTCGCTTATCATAGTTATTTGTCTCGTTTTATAGCCCGGAGGAGCAGAATCCTGAGGAGGACAACTATGACTACATAGAGGAGTTGGGAGATGACTTGCCTATAGGTGCCATGTACCACCCAATCTCGTAGAATCCTACTAGATATGTAATAATGTAGCTGCTAGTGCTCTATTTTTATGCAATTGAACTATGATAGGTTG
Organism: Miscanthus floridulus; assembly: GCF_019320115.1. Lineage (NCBI taxonomy): Eukaryota > Viridiplantae > Streptophyta > Magnoliopsida > Poales > Poaceae > Miscanthus > Miscanthus floridulus. The sequence continues at coordinate 43,842,164 of NC_089595.1, forward strand.
CATGGTAGAATTGCTTGGAGCCTTTATCTTGATGCAACCATTACCCTTACACACCCGCTGTTAGGCTAGATGCTCACTTACTGCTTACTACTTGCTTCTACTACACATTATATCTATAATATGATGCTTGGTGGAGGATTGTTTGTGAGTGGCTAAGGCACATGGTGCCGATAATGTGGAAATAATGTGATAACAACTTGGGGAGATCTTGGGGTGCGTCTTGGGTGTGTGGTGATGGTTGTGTCGACCGAGCAGGATTCCATGATGAGCTATTGAGCAAGTCTTGCTAAAGTGTGACCTATGCGCTCCTTGAGAGTTGTACCTATGGCAGGTACCGGTTTGAGGTATAGACTCCGAGGAGCAGTGTTCTTTGTGGGATGAATGCCCGAAGTAGAGGTGTTGTTGAAGCACGGGGTGTCGGAACCCCCTTTGTGAAGATGTCTTGTTTGGTCACCCTAAGGATTTATATGTTCTAGGAACCGGTTCATAGGAATCCTTGCGCCCCATCCGCTCCTCTCTAGGGAGGAGACAATTATGGACTAATCTGGGCGATGCCATTACTGCTAGGTTGTAAGTTGATAGTGTGGGGGTGAGGATGTTGGATTCCTGAACAATTCTAGGTGCGTATTACCACTTGTGGGGCCTGGTATTTAGGTTTCACAATCTCAGTGTGCTGGAGAAATCTGGGGTTCCCCAGGACTAAGTGGTAGGATGGTATTGTTTTAGACTAGAAAGCAGTCAGAATCAGCCTAGACGACGACGGTCATCGATGATGGAGGATCTGATGGTAGTGTAAACCTTTGCAGAGTGTATGTTGATCGATCGATAAATATGTCGTCTTTTCGGCTATGGACCTTTCCTATGTTACTGTTTCACTTAACTAGAGAGTGGAGTCCCTTCTTCTCTTCCCCTTGGGTTTGTTGTTGGTTTCCGGCTTTGGCCGTTGAGGCAAGGCACGAGAGGGAGTTGTCCTTGCCAACTAGAGAGTGTGAGTGTGGTGAGATGTGTGTGGATGAGATGGGTTAAAACTTGATGAATTGTTATAAAACTTTGATTATACTCGCATAGGAAACCATAGCCATAATTAGGTCTTTTGCTCTACCCTTGCATCCACTACCACAAAGCAAATGCAAAGCATAGGGTGGGAGCTAGTGGCCAGTACAAATCATACTGATAATTGTTTGGCAGGTCCCGAATCTAAGTACGACTACCAGGGAGATGGTTGGGAGGATTAGAGGTCTTGTCCTTCGCTCAAGTTTAGTTCGGGAGATGAAGTCTACGCCCGCTGCCATTCTACCTGATGTTGTTCCAGATGCTATGTGCTCTGAGTGATTCCGCCAAGTGGCGATGTAATAATGAGTAAACCTTGCTATTTGTACTCTGTAAGACATGCATTTGAGGTATGACTTGTGATATCGACTGTTATTCGATAATGTGATGGAATGATCATATGGAACTATCACGTTATGGTTCGAATCTGTGGATTTCCCTTCGTGGAAATCGAGATCGTTTCAATGGCGGCGAGGATCTTATGGAGCAGGGGTGATTATCATAGCTGTGGAGCAGGGGTGATGCCAACGGGATGTAGAGGCAGCCGTTGAACGCCACCAGGCCGTTGATGAGGGACCAAAGAGCTATGGTTGGCCCGCCACTAGCTGGGTTGGAGTCGTGCGCACTCTGGAGACGGGCGATGAAGTCGAAGCACGGCGCCCTCCTCCGTGTTGTGGCAAGACAGAGCATCTGGCACGGTGTTGGTGGAACCTACCTTGTATTCGATGGAGAAGTCGAACCCAAACAGCTACCACCGAGTGGTGCTGGGGAGTCATTGTGAGACGCCAGTCCAATAATAAATTTAAGCCGTAATGATCGGTTCTTACCAAGAAGCGGCGTCCCAAGAGGTAACGCCGCCAGTGCCTGATGGCATGTACGAGGCTTATGAGCTCGCTCATATGCTACCAAGGAGCGATGTCATGGTGCCACCGTCCGACTGAAGAACACGAGCGGGTGTTGGCGCTGTAGCAGCACATCAAAGTCATTGGAAGAAGCTACCACAAAGCCATAATTAGGTCTTTTGCTCTACCCTTGCATCCACTACCACAAAGCAAATGCAAAGCATAGGGTGGGAGCCAGTGGCCAGTACAAATCGTACTGATAATTGTTTGGCAGGTCCCGAATCTGAGTACGACTACCAGAGAGATGGTTGGGAGGATTAGAGGTCTTGTCCTTCGCTCAAGTTTAGTTTGGGAGATGAAGTCTACGCCTGCTGCCATTCTACCTGATGCTATTCTAGATGCTATGTGCTATGAGTGATTCCACCAAGTGGCGATGTAATAATGAGTAAACCTTGTTATTTGTACTCTATAAGATAGGTATTCGAGGTATGACTTGTGATATCGACTATTTTTCGACAATGTGATAGAATGATCATCTAGGACTATCACGTTATGGTTCGAATCTATGGATTTACCTTCATGGAAATCGAGATCATTTCAATTGGTATTAGAGCCATACTTGACCCTAAGATGAGACCCTTAGGACTAGACGATAGAATTAGGGGTGATACTTGTCTTTTTGGTTATATGTACTGACCTTCCATCTATTTATGCATGGATTGCCCCATTTCCTAACATGCTAACCCCTTTTCTTGGATTGTAAATGCAGATGACAACCTTTGAACGGCTTTCTATCGATGACAAGCTCCACGATGGGTACGCCCAAGTACTCCGCAAAGTGCTTGAGGAACTTGGTGTCCCCAAGGAGAAATGCCAGTACTGCCACTGCAAAGTTGGACCCAATGGGCCTGAGGACTACTTCCTAGTCACTATCCAAATCCTCACTTACAAGGAAGTGCCTGAGCTGCAAGCCTTCACCAATTGTGAGGTGGAAAGCACCATTACCTCTATAGTTCAGTATGCGTCATGGTCTGCCCTTCAGTTCATGATGCGTGATGCATATGAGCGTCTCAGGAGTGGACGTTACCGCCTGCTACCGTGAGCACTCAACACCTTGGAGAACGCCAAGGAACAGTGGGAAGAAGCTGAGGGAGCCCTCATTGCTAAGGGAGGAGTCTGCCTCAAGGTCATAGGGAGACATGTGCTCTACCAAGATAGGCATATCTTGGAGCTGGAGCACGACAATCACTGCCTCAGACAGAAGATCCATGAGCTAGGAGAGGAGCTACAGGCTAAAGACAAGGAGTTATCTAAAGCAAGAAGGAAGAATGTGTCAAACAAGGTCCACCTCATCGAGTACATGAAGACTGCCATGTACCTACAAGACGCCATAAAGAGAGTCTGGAAGGCCTAGAGGAAATTAGATGCCCAGCGCCGCAAAGAGTATCAAGAAGTGCAGACTAAGCTCCCATGAGTCGCCCGCAAGACACCCCAAAAAGAAGAGTTTCTGCTAGATCCTTGCAAGCTCAACATGGCGGCTTGCTCTATGGACTTGCTTCTTGTTGGTGGTCCTTAGCGACAACATTTTACCACCAACTAAGATCGAAAAGAGGAGGAAACTAAGCATGACATAAACATATATGTTATCACTTTGACCTATCTCCACTTGTATTGGAAAATTATTATTTTACAAGACATATACACATATATGGTGGAAAAGGTGACAAAAATATGCTTTCCAACAAAGTGTAGAAGAGAAACAAGGAGAGAAGCCCACCTACCTTGCGAATCTGGGCCAAACACCGATGAAGATGTGACCCTAGCCCAAGAACAAAACACCATGCAGAAGACAGTGGCGGGAAGGCCACACCTGGGTGCGCCCACACCCCTAGGGGCACCAACTATCTCCTCCTTCCACGTGGCATCTCCTGGTGGTGCCTCTATGATGGTTGCATGTGGGATCCAGTGAAATATTCTCTAGAACCGTTGTTTCCATAGCTATAAATAGATGGGGGCTCTCATTTCAACACACACCACACAAGAGCCTCTCTCCCTCCACTTGTACTCTTTTGCTATTTTTAGTAGTGTAGTTGGAGCTAGGAGAAGCTACTTTGAAGAGCTAGGACATCTAGAAGGAATCTTGGTATGAACAATATGAAGAGTTCTTCTATGTTCTTGCTCTTATCATATCATTATAGCTATGTTATGAAATTAGAGCAAAGTTCTTATGTTATTCATTTAGCATATGAAACTTTATGCTTAATCTTTCATACAACATACATGTTTAGACCAAGACCTAAATTGAGGTAGTGAGTTCTACTTTAAGATTAGTTTTGGTCATTATGTTCTTGTGGGTTTGTCGTCCGTCCCCATGGCGGATGCTCTAGTAGAGGAGTCCTGTTAAAGACGGATGTTCCTGGCCAACGCTAGAGTAGTAACCGATAGCATAGGCGCGGTGTCTAAGCTAGAGGTAACCTTTATGGGCCTCGTATCCTCTGGTTGAGGGGTAGGCGGTAGGTGGTGACTGCCCTATCTGTCCTTCATAATCCCCCACATTCGGATATGGCATAGAGCTAATGGCCAGTATTGCCTAGGAGACCAGGTGTGCTCTGGTGCCCAAAATAAGTTTATAGTGACCAAAGCAATCTTAACTTAGGATCTCTACCCCTAGAAATTCATGTACTTGTATGACTATCTGCTCATCTTAGCATAGTTATGCAAGATAAGCCTGCTCTAGTTTAGGTATATTCTTTATTCTTTCTTTTATCTTTATCCTTGAGATTTGCTTGAGTGTGTGTCACACTATCCAATATTTATCTTGGCTTACCCCTGTTATGAACTTTGGTCTATTAAACAGTCAAGTTTTCTTGTTCATGTCCCTAGTAGAGACTTTTACATCATGCCTTCCTTTGGGAAAATATAAATGAACGATACCCGAATACTTCTAGGTGAAATGCTACAACGATATATCCGTGCGCTTGTGGAATATTTCTGCATGTATTCAAAAATATTGTCACGGCATTTCTAGTGCCATTGCTAGGAAACACAAATCCTACTAGGGACGCTAAGGAATGCCAACAAGCATTTCTAGCGGCGTTGCCGAGGAATGCACTGGTTAAAAGAATCTAAAAGGACATGTTTATGATAATATGCATGTGTAGTAGCCATTGTTCATAATAGGATAACTTGCTTGTTTTCTCCTATTGTGGATGAAAACAGGATAGTGTTAGACTAGTTTCGATTTGCCGACAAACTTCACCAAAAATCTAGAGGCACTCCTAAGGAAGAACCGGTCCCGCACCATTTCTTCTTCTGCCACTCCACTGATAAACGAACTAGTTACCCCCACACCATCCGCTACTACTGCTATGGCCCAAAAGTCACTCCACGAGCACTCCATCCCCGCTGTTGCCAATGTGCCCATTGGGCCTGCTGTCAACACGGGCAACAGAAACTTTGAACTCAGCCCCAGGCTAATCACGATGGTGCAGGCAAACCCTTTCTGTGGTTTGCTTAGCGAGGACGCGAATGCACATCTTCAACACTTTCCTTGAGTTGTGTAACACCATTGTCATCAAGGATGTTGCACCAGACGTCATTAGGCTCTGTTGTTCCCTTTCTCCCTCTTGGGGAAGGCGAAAAAGTGGTTCTATAAGGACAAGGAAGCTGTTAGCACGTGGAACAAGTGTTCCACCATGTTCCTCGTGAAATTCTTCCCCATGGGCAAAACCATTGCTGTGCGGAGCAGAATTTCAAGTTTCTAGCAAAATACTATAGAATCCATCCTTGAGGCATGGGAGAGGTTGCAACAATACATCCTTGCCTGCCCGCACCAAGGGATGGAAAATTGGTTAGTCCTCTAGAACTTCTACAATGGGTTAACCCCCATGTCAAGAGGACACATTGATGCCGCTGCTAGAGGAGCCTTCCTCTCACTCACCATCAATGGAGCTACTATTCTCATTAAGAAAATGGTGTCCAATCAATGGTGGGGTGAAGAGAGGCTCCAAGATGAACAACAAAAAGGCTTGCATACCGTGAAGGAGACGGATGTGCTTGCCACAAAAATGGACCTCCTAATAAAAGGCTTGACGAGTGTGCCCATGGGAAGGAGGCAATGTATGGCACCATCAAGGCCATGGACTTGCATATGAGATGCAAGGTCTATGGTGAAAGTGGACATTCGGGGAATGATTGCCCTGAAACCCATGAGGACAACACCTACATCAACAATGGGTCCCATCCACAAGGAGATAATAAAGGGTGGAACAACCAACCACCATTCAAGGAGGTAATTCAAACTTCAATTCCAATTACAGTTTGAATCACCCTTCCCTGGAAGATCTTGTGTTAGGGCAAGCTCAAATGCATGAAAACTTGACAAAGAAACTTGCCTCTAACAATGAAATTTTTGAAAACATTAATTCAAAAATAGAAGGTTTAAACGTCCTCCCTTAACAATCAATTAAGCTTAAATAAAAATTTCAAAATCCAACTTGTTGCTACAATTCCTACATATGATTTTTTGAAAGATCCCGGGGCAACTCGAGATTTCATTTGAAAATATCAATGCAGTAATCACGAGAGATGGTAAGTCCACTCGTGATCTACCATATCCTAACCATGCAGGAAAAGCCAAAAAAAGCACAGGGGTGTACAACCCTAGATCTTAGGCTTTGAGCTAGCTTGGGAGAGGACCCCCATAAGGTAACGTGTATCTTGCACTCTCACCACTTCAGTTACCTTGCATATATGAAAAAAAGAGAAAGTTAATTGTTCACCAACTCCATTAACTCATTTTTGTCTCCATGAAGATATACAAATTCATGCTTACCTCGTTTATGTCCTTTGCTCTAGTTTGGGTGTATTCACATAGGCACATGTGGTACATACATAGGCTTTTTAAATTAAGCAAGGTGCTTAAATTAAAATGGCCTTCTTTAATCAAAATTAGACATGGTGTTTAATCTTGGTTAATGAACTATAAGTAATTATTTTCATAAACAATGGAAGTAATCTACAAATGAGATAAATCGAGGCTAGAAGTTTACTGCAGTTTTACCTTTAAGCCTTGTTTGAGTTTTTCTAAAAAAATAAAAAGTTGGGTGAACAAATAAAATAAAATAAAAAAATATATATAAAAAATATTAAAATAAAATTTGCCCACAAGTTTGCCTCTTTTTAATAAAAGCAGCTGAAGGATTGTAGCCCTTGGGCTAGCTTGAGAGAGAACCCCCATAGAGGTAACTTGTTTTTCCACATTTCTATCTTACATTAATTTCATTATTTTACTTAATAATAATAATAAATAAAATAAATAAATAATATTTATTCCACTCCATATGTGAAGTAAGAATGTTTAGTTTCTCCTTTGTTGAAATGATGAATAGTTTCTCTATCTTATAATTTATATGTGCCTAGTTTATAACTTAGTATTCCCAAGATTTAAGTTTGTTATCTAAAAATGTCTCATCCTGAAACATGAAACTTGTGGGTTGCAAACACATGATCCTTTTCTAAGTTGTTGCAAGACATGATATGGTACAAATGGAATTTGCTATGACTTTGTTCCTAGAGAAACTTGACATCCAGAGTTTTATTTTCAAAATGCTAAAATGAAAAGTCCCTCAATGATAGCATTTCCTACCAATGCCATATGACACTACACTAATACAAAATCTTAGTCATATGCTGCTTGTTATTGCATTGAGCTTTGTCAAATTATTTATGACCCTTATTGAGATTCTCGTCATACACCCATGATCAAGATTCACGTACACCCACAAATAAAATGCTGACTCTTACACTGAGAGTAATGCAAAAACATGCTTTTTCGCCCACCAAATAAAAATACTCCATTCTTATGACATGAGTATCTATCTCAAAAGTTTTCATGTGCCAAGAGAAACTATGGGCTATGCTAAAAAAATAATATACATGCGAAAAATGCATGCCAAAAAGCATGAGAAAAATAATACAAGCTAAAAGCATGAGAAAAAGAAAGAAAAGAGAGAAATAAAGATAGCCCATACTTTCAAAGACAACCATCAAAAAGAGAGAGAGTCATGATCAAAGGAGTACAAAATATTTTAGTATTAGGAAGATTTCAAAATTCCACACACTTGCACTTCTTGATCAAAGTGTATGACTTGCATCTCCTTGAGGTTCAGTTTTTGACTTAGCAACATGATGTGATGCAAGTATGCCTCTTTTTCATCCCTACCTAAAACTCCACAGAAAGCCTATTAGAATGTAGGATGAAAAGAAGGCAATATCAAAAAGCCTTTGGTGAGGAACATACACATTTGAGTGATCGAGTGAATCATTCGAGGAACTTACTTTTATTTTACAAAACTCTTAAAAACCTTAGGAAAGAAAGTCGATCAAGGAATGAATGACTAGCGGTTCTATGAAACCGTTCTATCTTGCAACCACCCAAGACTGGGAAAAGCAACAAGCCCCACAAGGATCAAGGTAAAAAGGGTGGATAAAATGCCAACTTATTTATATCAAGGAAGAATACTTTGTTATAAGCATGGTACTTTTGAATTGTAATCAGCATTGAAGCAACTCCTGATCAACAACCAATGTCTTAGCTCTTGCTCGGGATGAGCAAGGGGTAAGCTTGGGGGATTTTGTTGGCGGTCCTTAGCGACAACATTTTATCACCAACTAGGATCCAAAAGAGGAGGAAACTGTAACACCCTAGGTGTTTGGCTTCCACATTTGCACTTGCATTTCATGAACATGAGCATCATTCATCCATTCATGAGCTTATATTGCATGAAACATGTTTTCGAAACATTGCAACATATTGTTATATTTCATGTGTGCTTGTTTTATGAAATGAATAGTGTGCAACACTCAAGTGCAACATGTGCAACTCACTTTAGTGAAACATGGTTAGTTAGTACTATGCAACAAAATCATGAAACGTGTGAAACATGACTTTGAAACAAAGGTAACATTTCATTGGTTTTTCCTTGTTTCAGTACATGTAATGCTTGATTTTGGTGTGACCAATGTATGGTGTGGCTAATAATCCTCTTAAGCAACTTAGTTATACTTAGAATGTCATTAGGAACAATGTTCATGTTGATCATTTTGCCTAATTAGGTTCCCAAGTCATGGTTTGACCATTATGGACCCCTAGAGCTCCTGAGTTTGACTGTTTAAAAAGTGTAGCTTAGATTGTTTGCATGTCTGAGCAACCTAAAGCAAAGTTGTAGCAAATTTTATAAGGAACAAACTTTCTTTAGAAGCCAAGTCATGAAAATGTGCACAACATGCTCAAAAAGGTCCCACAAGTCAGTGTTGAGGGCTGATTCAACACTTAGAAAATTTTCTAAGTATGGATTGCAATTTCAGTTTCGTGTACTCCACTTTGGCATGATTTTTCTCATGATCCTTTGAGAATTAGGTCTTGGTCCTTTAATAGGAATTGAAGATGGTATGAAGGGCTACAACTTTCATGTATATTGTTTTCACTAATTCTTCACGGTTTAGGAGATCAAGCACTGTCAATTCTTGCTATCAGGCTTGATTGGTTCCACTGAAACAAAGCTACAGTGTTCGACTGGTTTCAGAACTCGATGGCCGCGTGTACGCTGCGTGTCGCCGGCCGCCTGACCGTGTAGGCCACGCGTCGTGGCTGGCCTGGCGCCGCTATCCACTGCTTGAGCCCGCGCCCTTCTGCCCTCCCAGCTCACATTTCCATTCCTGCTCTTCCTTCGTTTCCCACCGCAGCTGAAGCAAAGCCACCGCCTTGCCATTACTGCCGTGCAAGCCGCCGTCGCCTAGCTCACTCGCCGCCGCAAAATCGATGCCTCCAGCTAGCCCAAAGCTCCGCCATGTCCTCCTCTACCTCCTCCACCTCTTAGCTGAGCCTATTGAGTCAAGGTGAGGACACATTTGCCACTTCCGCTGCCACCGCCATGAGCGCGACCTCGCCAGAGTTCGAGGCCACCGTGGTCGGGATAGCTAGGATCCCTCTCGTCCTCCTTTTTCTTCTTTATTAGCTCCGTGGTGACCTAGTGAAGCTCGTACCGAGCTCGGTGAGGCATGGGGGCTCGCCGTCGCTAGCACACCGCCACTGAAGCTCCGCCGTGCCGCCTTGGCCATCGACGAGCTATCTCTGGTTAACTCTAGGTCCCTCTGGTAGCATCACTCGACGCGGCTCGTCACGTAGATCATGTAGGTGCCGACCATCTCGTCGGAGTCCTCGCTGTCGGTGAGCTACGCCGCTGCTACACCATCACAAGCGCCTTCCCCTATTTCCTTTTGCTGACCGGTGGGGTCGTCTGACCCGCGGGTCCCACGTGTCAGTGACTGCTTAGTAGAAGCCAGTTCAAATAATTCTAGTTTTGAATGCCGTTTTGTGAAATTTGTATCTCCAAATTGGTAGATCCTAATGGGGTGATTTCAATTTTGTTAGGATCATAGGGAAGTCTAGTATTTAGGAAAAATATGACATAAACACTTGAAGCGGAAATTTTGGATGAATTAAATAGGAACTTGAAATGTGTTTTTAAATGCATGCAAACTTGTTTAAATTATATCTTGAGTTTCTGTGCTCCAAAAATTAGGAAATTTTGTGGGTAAGCTATTCTTGCTTAGTAGAAGCTCTGGGAAAAATTTGAGAGTCATTGCATGTATGGTTTTTGAGTTATAGATTTTCCTTTTATCTTTGAATGATCCTTGTGTGAATTTTTGTAAATTATCTAGGAATCCAATGACCATGAAATTTTGTGGGGAGTATCCTAGTACCTTAAGGATGCTAGGAAAAATATAAAATCTGTTGCTTGACACTTTTCACTAAGGTTTCCTAATTATGTCATTTCAAGCCATTATGTCTTATCATTTTTGTGTAGGCTGTTATTCTTGCTCAAATGGTGTGAAATTTTTATAGTGACCTATTTAGAGCATGTAGTACCTACTGTAATGTTTGTAGATTAAATGGTGCAGTTCGCATATATATTTATTGTTCCTCTTAAATAATTAAATAAATTAAGAAAGGTATTAAAAGAAATGATTTGGTGATGAACACCTTACTTTCTGGTGTTCTTGTGATATGTGTGATGAGTGAGTGAAGTTGGTTTCGTCCATTTATGTGTTTGCAACATACGTTAATAATTATTTTTCTGCATCGTGTCTTTCGGGACAGTTCTGGGGACTTTGCAAAGTTTCCCATGATAATTTGGTTTGCTGGCAATGTGGTGAATACAAAAGTTATAGATAACTTATGTATCTAGCTCCTGTCAAAATGTGGTGGCATTTGGCCAAGTAGTTTAGGAGTTACAGTCGTTTAAAGTTGGATCACAGTTTTGCCTGCTCTCTGTCTTGTGAAGACAGATTTCTGTTGATTAAAGAATTTGACTGGTAAAGTTTAGAATCATGCCTTGAGGTCTGAAAATTAATTGTATACAATTTCATAAGCTTTCCAAATTGTCTTGTTGCATGTCATTTGGATTTCTAAATCTCTAGTTATGGCCAGTTTACTGTACCGCTATATAGTTCCTATTTTGCTGAAATACAAATGTTTATGTGTATGCTTTGTTGCAATGTTCTTGTTGATTGTTTAGGTGCTAGCCTAACTTGAGAACATGCTTAGGTGCAGGTGCTAGGTCCTTAATTGAAGATGAGCAATTATACATTAGGTTGTATAAACTTGGTAAGTTAAAGTGATTTGAATAGAGCTTAAGTTGGAATATGCGGACTGCAGTGAGCATGTGCATTCCTCGAGCATCCCTAACTTAATTCATGTGCATCCATGAGATTTATCTTGTGCATTCATGCAATAGGTGTGCCAGAGGGAGTGACGCTACTGGAGTTCGAGGGAGCCAACCAGGAGGAGGAGCCCGAGGTGTAGGAAATCGACGAAGCAGCCGCCGAGGAGGAGTTGCCCGAGTGCCCTGACCACCGTCCTTCCTCTTTCCTGAAAGGCAAGCCCCGGAGCATATTAAGCCTCCCATGTTTTTACAAATACCTTGAGTACCTTTTTACAAATACCTTGAGTACCTTTTATTCATTGATGATGCATTAAGTATAGGAATTGGTTGGAACCAATTGTTGCATTATATATCCATCCTTGTCCAGATATCGCACTGGAATCCTATTTAAGTTCAGGAACGGGTTAAATGCTTAGCCATGCTTAGTGCGGTAGAAGTCAGGTGATTTCCTGTCACCTGCGAGCTTTAGGATGAGGTGGATCACGGTTGGCTATATTTGCTATTGTGGAAAAGAACCATGTTAATAATGAATTAAGACCGGGCGGAGTCTTGTCTAGGTTGGACATAGTGATTCCGTCTGTGTCGTTTAAGGACCGATACGCTGTACGTCCTTATGTCATGTTGAACGTAGCCTAACACTTAGCTAGCCGGATAAGTCATTCCGACTGTGAAGCCTAGTAGCTCGACTTAGGCCAGGGATGCGAGCAGTGGCGTGCATTCTGGAGGTAGTAAGGATGTGCGGAGAGCCATTGGCATAAGTCCAAGGCGGGTTAGAGTCCCGAACAACCTTGGTAGAGTGGTTCTCTGAGAATGTCGATCTGTTTGGACTCGTGACTCCTGAATCGTACCAAAGGTGACTCGTTTGCGACCCTGACGGGGGAAGCAGGGTTTGTGTTTAGGAATACCCCTCCAGCTGGATAGGAATCGATTCAAATAGCCGTCTCTCCCGGATAGTGAGAACCTGACTGAGCAGCGGCAACATAGATTCAATTAATCTAACGATATGGTTAAATGGATGATGATGATAATGTTGCCATGATTTATACCTGATATGGTTATTATTGTTTGCATCTTAATCAAATGATTGCTTAGTACAGGTGCTAATATAGATGACAGGTTAATGGCTAAAAGTCACTGCTAGTTTAGGTTAAGAGTTGATATTTATTACTTATGCTTTTCCGCAAAAAGAAAGTGTCAGCCAGATCCACTAAATTAAGCTATGCATGATCCTTGGTGTCATTATTTTGGTTTCCGATGGGTAAGTCTAGCTGAGTACATTCTCGTACTCAGGGTTTATTCCCTCTTGTTGCAGATGATCTTCTATATCAAGGATTCTGTAAGTATTGTCTCCACCCGGTGGGTGACGAAGACTAGATCATGGGCATGATCTCTGTTTCGCTTATCTGAATGCTTTTGCGGGCTGTGATCAGCAAACCAGTAGTTGTATTTGAACTCGGGTGTGTAAGTTAAACTATTTGCTTCCATGTACTTTACAAGACTTGTTTTGTAATAACGATGACTCTGAGGTGTTGTAACCTATTTGCGAACCATCTGTGAAATGTTGTAACGTACGATATGTTATGTTAAATTACTGTGATCTTAGTTGTATGCAAGTTGGTTTGAAATCCTTCGAGGTTTCAGTTGACTACCGGGTTTATATGGGCTCAAGTGCGTGAATTTGATCGTTTCAGCGACTGTTTTTGTACTTGTGCTCTTATAAATTGGTCGGTTCTATGACAGCTGGTATCAGAGCTAGATTCAACACTAAACATGTCATACGGGTATTTAAAACAAAAGATTTTGTTGTGAAAACGGTTTTCCAACTTATAGTTATATATAAGTGTTCAAAAATCAAAATTTTTATGGTGTACTGGTGATCACATCCCTTGTAGCCCACTTAAGGACTTCTATGTGGCTTATATATAATTACTAACTTGGGGGAAATTGATTGTTTCTATTTCATCGTCCATGCGGCGTGATATTGCATGGGTGCCATTCGTTTGAATGGTAATGTATGGATCAATTGCCTCTACGCTAAGGTAAGTGTGAGTTGTGAGAGCATGACCGTCCAACCGTCGGTCTAGGGGAGAGCTAGTTGTGGTTACTGGAGTATTTACATGTTGCATACATGTATATATGAAGGTACTTAATTGTGGGTATATCTGTCGGGTAGTTTGGATACCAAAGTATATATATCTGGGGATGTATATATGGAGAGTATCTTAGTTACTATTTTTGTTATTAGCATTATATCTTGTTGGGTTGGGCTGCAATGAAGTTTTCTATAGGTACGCTAACAACGCACCGTGTAGAATAACTAGTTACCGCTAATTGAGAGAACGTATGTATGCCACCGTATATTCCGCTAAAACTTAACTTTTCTTAGGTTTGTGAGGACGTACAGAACGAGCATGCATCATATTCACTCATGTCATTCATATTGCATTACTCCCTCGTTTATAATTGCTTATCCCAATTATTAAGTTCAATCTCTCAGCAAAATAATCCTCTCACATGAGTTGCATCCCTTTTTGATACAGATGGCCGTGCCCATGTTTTCTATTGGTAGCAACACCTTTTTGGACTAGTTCGGTACTCCCACCTTGCTCTGGAGGGTGCTCAGTTCAGTTGGGTACCCGGAGGCACCCCGCTACACGTGGAGGCAGGTGATACCATTGGGAGATATACCATGGTACGTCGTGACCTTTTATAGTGCCGCAGAACCCCACAAGACTGTTGTGGCATGGGTGGAGCATTGAGACTGATGGGCAAAGCCCATGGGAAGCCGCTCAAGTTGCTGCCCTTGATGTGCTTATGGATATAGCACAGAGCTTCGGGGATGAGTTAGTGGGTGGACCAGCTTCATCCATTCCTCGAGTGGCTCCTACAGAGGCAGAGTGGACTCAAGAAGTTGGCCAGGCCTTGGTTCGAGGCCATGGTGAATGGGTTCAGAGCAACAATACTGGAATGAGTGCTATGGTGGCAGTCTTGAAGCTTTGTCGAGTAAGGCAGGACACCCTTTCTAGTGTGCTAGAAGAAGCTAGCAAGGCAATGGCAGCCCAGCACAAGTTCAGGTTGCGTGCCCGCAAGTATCGCTATAGGGCGGATGCATGTGGGCGAGCTCAGCAAGAAGTAGATGAGATTCGTGGTATTGCAAATTATCGCCTCCAACAATGGGGTCAAATAGCACGCGAAAGAGACGAGCTTCATAACCAGCTGATGAACCTCACTATAGAGAGAGATGAGGCAGCACAAGAGTTGGATCATGTGACCCGTCATAGAGATGCAGCCTTAGAGTTAGCAGAAGAAAGATGTCAGGGTTGGATCATGGCTAACCAAAATGCTTTCTAAAGGGAGCAAGAACTCCAAGAACAGCTTGAAGAGCTTCAGGTTGAGCACCATCAACTAAACAACCGTCTATTTCCTATTCCTCACCCCATACCAAGGTACTCTAATGTGGGTGGACCTCAAGTGATTGAGGCCGATGAAAAAGAAGAGGACGTGCAGATGGATGACAATGTAGCTGAACCTGCAAATGAAGAAGAAGAGGAAGATCCAGAAGAAGTCCAAGGTGTCTCCAATGTGGATAGCGATCACTTCGATGAGTAGTTAGATTGCAAGTCTCACTAGTTTAAGCTTTTGCAGTCATTGATGTAATGGACTTAAGTACGATGAATGATGTTGGATGTACCTTTTTAATTCGAACTTGGCATGTAATGTACTTTAATTTGCTCCCTTCGGGATGCGTACCTTGATGGTTAAGTTTAAAACTTGTCATGTTGGAGTGCACTGCGTATGGCGCTAGTAAGCTGATTGATGATGTGGTGATTGGAGAATGAATTATTGCCTTTGTTTATTATATGAAGTTTTCATTCTCCCTAGTAAATTCAGTTTGGCATAATTACATTGTTCCTCTCCAATGTGCTAACATCACCCATAATTACTGGTTGCGCATGGTTGCAGATGTCTCGCACTCGTTCCACTGGTGCGGCTGGTGATGATGATGACCTTCCACCGCCACCACCACCCACACCAACGGAATTGATGGCAATTCTTGTGGAAGGACAGCGCACTATGGCTGAGGCTCTCCGCACAATTGCAAATCATGATGGTCGTGGTGCACACCAAGGATCGGAACTAAATCAATACAGTGACTTCAAGGATTTCCTTGACACAAAACCCCCGATCTTCAAGGAGGCTGAGGAGCCCCTACAAGCTGATGAGTGGTTGAACACTCTCGAGCAGAAGTTTCGTCTGCTTTGCTTGACTGAGGTGCTAAAGACTGAGTATGCATCTCACCAACTGCATGGGCCAGCTGGTATTTGGTGGAGTCATCATCGGTCCACTATGCCCGCTAATGCCTAAATCACTTGGGATCAGTTCAAGTCTGCTTTCAGGGGAAATTATATTCCTCCTAGTCTCATGGCAATCAAGTATACAGAGTTCATGAAGCTGACCCAGGGGAACAAGAGCTTGAATGAATACCTGCAGGCTTTCAATAACCTTGCAAGGTATGCTACTGAGTTTGTTGACACTGATGCCAAAAAGATCGCTAGTTTCAAGCGGGGACTTAGCCCCAAATTGATGACCATGGGAAATTGCAAGTGTGCTCATTTTAATAAGTTTGTGAGTGATGCTTTATCGCAAGAGAACAATAATGCTGTATATGCTGCTTTGAAAAGTTGTAAGAGGGCCTATGAGGCGGGTGCCTCACAATCCAAGGCCCCAGTCACACAGAGGGCTCTGTTTTGTCCTCTTGCATCAGCTGCTAAATTCCGCCCACCACAGAAGAAGAATCTAGGCAGGACTGGATTTTGCAAGGCCTTTACAGTTGCTCTTCCCAAGGGCACTACCAATCAAGGCAGTTCCAAGGCTCCTCCAAGCAACATGCCATACTGGAACTGCAATAAGACAGGCCATTGGGCAAGGGAGTGCCCTTACCCTAAGAAGAATAACTACCAAGGTGGCCGTCAGGGATAGGTGAACCACACTAATATTGCTGATATTCCGGCAGGAGAGGTGGTAACGGCTGGTAAGTTTTTGGTTGATCAACACCCCGCAGTTGTACTATTTGATTTGGGTGCTTCGCATTCTTTTATTAGTCCCGCATTTACATCCAAGTTTATGTAGAAAACATACACTGTTGAGGGTGAGGGTTATTGTATTAGGGCTGCCAGTGGTACTATCCCAACCAAGCTTGTAGTTGGGGACATACAATTTGTGATAGAGGGGCGAAGTTATCAGGTTGATCTGGTAGTTTTACCGAGGCTGGGTATCGATGTGATATTGGGAATGAACTGGATGAGTAGTCATGGAGTGCTTATTGATACATCGACTAGAGTAGTCATGCTCAGAGATCCTGGTAATCAGGAGGGTTTTCTAGTACAGCTACCCAGGGACATCAATCTTTCTTGTACAACTAATGCGGTGCAAGTAAAGGCTATGGCAGATATCCCTGTCGTGTGTGATTTTCTAGATGTTTTTCCTGATGATTTGCCTAGATTCCCCCGGATCGAGACGTGGAGTTCAAGATAGAGTTGCTACCTGGTACAGCACTCATCTCTAGAAGGCCGTATAGGATGCTTGCCAATGAACTAGCCAAACTTAAGACCCAGTTAAATGAACTTCTAAAGAAAGGCCTTATCTGTCCTAGTTCATCTCTATGGGGGTGCCCAGCTATCTTTGTAAAGAAGAAGGATCAATCACTATGCATGTGTGTAGATTATAGACCCTTGAATGCAGTTACAATCAAGAATAAGTACCCTCTACCACGCATAGATATCTTATTTGATCAGTTGTCTAAAGCAAAAGTCTTTTCCAAGATTGATTTGAGATTTGGTTATCATCAAATCAAAATTCGGCCTGAGGATGTTCCAAAAACGGCATTCTCCACAAGATACGGTCTGTATGAGTACCTTGTTATGTCCTTTGGAATGACCAATGCCACTGCACACTTCATGTATTTGATGAACTCAGTGTTTATGCCTGAGCTGGACAAATTTGTGGTGGTTTTTATAGATGATATCCTGGTTTATTCTGAGAATGAAGAAGATCATGTTGAACATTTGCAAGTGGTTCTCACTAGATTGCGGGAACACCACCTTTATGCAAAGTTCAGCAAGTGTGAATTCTGGCTTCGTGAGGTACCTTTTCTTGGACACGTGTTGTCTGATGGTGGAATTATGGTGGATCCCACCAAGGTGCAAGAAGTGTTGGACTAGAAGGCTCTAATCTCGGTGCATGAGGTTCAGAGTTTTCTAGGGTTGGCTGGCTATTATCATCGCTTCATCCCGAATTTCTCTAAAATAGCCAAGCCTATGACTTGGTTGCTGCAAAAAGACATGAAGTTTGTCTAGACTTCTGAGTGTGATGCGACTTTCCACACCCTGCGAACTCTTCTAACTTTGGCTCCGGTTTTGGCGTAACCGGATATCGAGAAACCTTTTGATGTGTTCTGCGATGCATCAGGTATAGGTTTAGGAGGTGTTCTTATGCAAGAGGGTAGAGTCATTGCTTATACCTCTCGCCAACTTCCGAAGCATGAGGTGAACTATCCAACACATGACTTGGAACTCGCTGTAGTTGTTCATGCTTTGAAGGCCTAGAGACATTATTTGCTTGGCAATGTGTGCAACATCTACACTGATCATAAAAGTCTTAAGTACATCTTCACTCAACCGGAGTTGAATATGCGTCAGAGAAGATGGCTCGAGTTGATCAAGGATTATAACCTTCAAGTGCACTATCACCCTGGCAAGGCAAACATCGTCGCGGATGCCTTAAGCAGGAAATCTCATTGCCACTCTTTGATTGAAAGTGACTTCCATTTGTCAAAACCCCTTCATCCTGCAGTCCTTTACAACATCACTGTCAGTTGTACTCTACAGAGTCGAATTATCGAGCTGCAGAAGACAGATTCAGGTGTGTTTCACATCAAGCATAAGATGAAAGAGCAAGAAACCAAACATTTTCGGGTAGACGAGAATGACGTGTTATGGTTCAAGGATTGGTTGGTGGTTCCGAAGGATAGAGAACTTAGAAATCAAATCATATCTGATGCCCATTCCTCTAAATTATCTATTCATCCTGGTAGTAGCAAAATGTATCATGATTTGAAGCCTCGCTTTTGGTGGACCAAAATGAAGAAAGAGATAGCCGCTTATGTGGCTAGGTGTGACACTTGTTGTCGAGTCAAAGCTGTGCACATGAAGGCTGGATTGCTTCAGTCACTCTCTATTCTAGGTTGGAAATGGGAGAAGATAAGTATGGATTTTATTATTGGACTCCCTACTACTCAGAGGAATTTTAACTCCATTTGGGTGATTGTAGACCGTCTGACCAAGTCCGCACACTTCATTCTAGTCCGCATAGATTTTCGTCCAACTGACTATGCAGAGTTGTATTTTAATCAGATAGTCCGACTTCATGGGATACCTCATACTATTGTCTCTAATAGAGGACCACAGTTCACTGCTCGCTTTTGGGAGCACTTACACGGATTATTAGGAACTAAGTTAGTAAGAAGTTCTGCCTATCATCCTCAAACCAATGGACAAACTGAACGAGTGAATCAAATCTTAGAAGATATGTTGAGAGCATGTGTCATCTCGGCTAAGGGTGTGTGGGAAAAGTGGTTGCCCCTAGCTGAATTCTCGTACAATAATAGTTATCAAGAGAGTATCAAGATGGCACCATTTGAAGCTTTGTATGGCCGAAAGTGTAGAACCCCGTTGAATTGGGTAGAAGCCGGTGAAAGGAGATATTATGGAATTGACTTTGTTCAAGAAGCCGAAGAACAAGTTCGTACTATCCAAACCCATATGGCCGTAGCTCAAGCTAGGCAGAAAAGTTATGTTGATCGACGTAGAAAACCTATTGAGTTCGAAGTTGGAGACTTCATTTATCTAAAAGTCTCACCCATGAAGAGTGTCCAACGCTTTGGTGTGAAGCGAAAGCTTGCGCCGAGATATGTTGGTCCGTTTGAAATCATTGGACAAAGTGGTAAGGTAGCATACAAGATCCAATTACCTCCTGAGATGAGTGCTATCTTCAATGTCTTTCATGTATCCCAATTGAAGAAATGTCTTCACATCCCTAAAGAGAGAGTTCCACTAGGGGATATCGAGTTAAAATCTAATTTGACCTTTGAAGAAAAGCTAGTCCGAGTAATTGACACTCGTGAGTGAGTGACTCAGAGTAGGGTGGTCAAGTTTTACAAAGTCGTGTGGAGTAATCAGGGTAGTGAACGCGATGCAATGTGGGAAAGAGAAGATTATTTGAGGGACGGTTATAAGAAATTCTATCAACAATGGTACGCTTGTCAAATCTCGGGATGAGATTTTTATAAGGGGGAGGGCTATAACACCCTAGGTGTTTGGCTTCCACATTTGCACTTGCATTTCATGAACATGAGCATCATTCATACATTCATGAGCTTATATTGCATGAAACATGTTTTCGAAACATTGCAACATATTGTTATATTTCATGTGTGCTTGTTTTATGAAATGAATAGTGTACAACACTCAAGTGCAACATGTGCAACTCACTTTAGTGAAATATGGTTAGTTAGTACTATGCAACAAAATCATGAAACATGTGAAACATGACTTTGAAACAAAGGTAACATTTCATTGGTTTTTTACTTGTTTCAGTACATGTAATGCTTGATTTTGGTGTGACCAATGTGTGGTGTGGCTAATAATCCTCTTAAGCAACTTAGTTATACTTAGAATGTCATTAGGAATAATGTTCATGTTGATCATTTTGCCTAATTAGGTTCCCAAGTCATGGTTTGACCATTATGGACCCCTAGAGCTCCTGAGTTTGACTATTTAAAAAGTGTAGCTTAGAATGTTTGCATGTCTGAGCAACCTAAAGGAAAGTTGTAGAAAATTTTATAAGGAACAAACTTTGTGTAGAAGCCAAGTCATGAAAATGTGCACAACATGCTCAAAAAGGTCCCACAAGTCAGTGTTGAGGGCTGATTCAACACTTAGAAAATTTTCTATGTATGGATTGCAATTTCAGTTTCGTGTACTCAACTATGGCATGATTTTTCTCATGATCCTTTGAGAATTAGGTCTTGGTCCTTTAATAGGAATTGAAGATGGTATGAAGGGCTACAACTTTCATGTATATTGTTTTCACTGATTCTTCACGGTTTAGGAGATCAAGCACTGTCAATTCTTGCCGTCAGGCTCGATCAGTTTCACTGAAACGAAGCTACAGTGTTCGACAGGTTTCAGAACTTGCCGGCTGCGTGTACGCCACGTGTCGCCGGCCGCCTGACCGCGCAAGCCACGTGCCATGGCTGGCCTGGCGCCACTGTCCACTGCTTGAGTCCGCGCCCTTCTGCCCTCCTAGCTCACATTTCCATTCCTGCTCTTCCTTCGTTTCCCACCACAGCCGAAGCGGAGCCACCGCCTCGCCATTACTGCCATGCAAGCCGCCGTCGCCTAGCTCACTCGCTGCTGCAAAATCGATGCCTCCAGCTAGCCCAAAGCTCTGGCGTGTCCTCCTCTACCTCCTCCACCTCTTAGCCGAGCCTATTGAGTCAAGGTGAGGGCACATTTGCCACTTCCGCCGCCACCGCCATGAGCGTGACCTCGCCGGAGTTTGAGGCCACCGTGGTCAGGATTGCTAGGATCCCTCTCATCTCCTTGATCCCTTGGCCGCTCTATAAAGCTCAGGCGCCGTCGCCGTTCTTCTTTTCTTTGCTCTATTTTTCCTGACATCGCCGATCATCTCCGTCGAGCCCTCGCCGTCGAACTAGCATCTATGTTGTCGAACCAAAGCGCTCAATAGCTTCGCCTACTCCTTTTACACCTAGCCATCCAACTGTGGTCGCCTGATTTTGCTGGGAACCCATGGTGTGAACCCTTCTTCCTCGCGGCCGGCAACCTCTCCGTCGTGCTTGCGCCATCGTGGCCAGTGCTCTCCGGTGAGCCTTTGCTCTTGCTCAGTGCACCTCTAGCTCCGCCTTGTTCTCGAGATGCTCTATGACTGGTTGTTTGCTCATTTTGTCCATCATAGTCGCCTGAGCACCGCCGTCGCCGAAGTTTGCTCCGCCGTGGCCGCTGTGAACGTCGACCCGCGTCGCCGTTGCTTCTCTGGTCTCGCTCTTTGCTCCAACGTGTTCGTGGTGAGCTGCTGAACCTTCCCGTGCCTTTTGTTTACACTCTACCGGCCTTGTTTCGCCGGTGTGGCATCGCCGAGCCGCCACGTCCGCCATGGCCGACGTTAAGCTCGTAACTCGCTATAATTGCTCAGGCTAGTGCCTTCAAGCGATGCGGGGTGGTGTGGGGAGTGTTTTGGTACTTTGGCCGTCGTCGTTGGTCTCACTGCCGGTGAGTTTTCGTCGGTCAGCGCCGTCGCCATCGTGGTCAAAGCTAGAGGTCGGGGATGACATGTGGGGTCACCCTGTCAGCGACTGTGTAGTTGAAAAATGAATTTTCTGTTTTTCAGATTTGAATGAATAGTGATAGTTTTTGTTATTTTTGTGTAGAATTATTTAGAGTTCCAAAAATTATAAAAATTTTGTGTGACCTCTCTGTGATGAATACTATTTAGGAAAAATATGAAATGTTATTTTTCAGCAATTTTGAATGTGATAAAAATTGCTCAATTAATTAATAAATTGGTTTCCATGATTTTTCTAGGCTTAATTAATTATCCAAAAATTATGAAAATTGTTTTGCCACTTAGTTATCATGTGATGAACATTTACAAAAATTTTGAGCTCAATTAGAATAAATTGATTTTTTCATAATTTTGAATTAAATAATTAATTCATAAAAGCAAATAGTAACCTTTAATTATTTAGGTTTTGTTTAAAATTTTGGATTGAGTGATGACCTTGGGTCATTAGTTGATAATGATCCTTGGCCATTGATGTATGTGTTACAAAAAAGATTTAGTTCGTTTGACTTGCAACTGTACCGTGAAGGAAAGTTGTATTCAAATTGTTAATTTTGCATCCATCATCAAGCATCATGTTTCGTATTCCGCATCATGTTAAACATGGCATTGTTACTACGTGTAGTGATCGAAGATGAACACATGGTAGTTAATCAAGTTGCGGAGGAGGTTAATCCGTCTGTTGAGGTCGGATCGGATAATTGTGGAATGTCGCAGGAACCTAACTTTTCTGTCAACGAAGGCAAGCCCCGGATGCATTTAACCCTACCTTGTGTTTTACAAAATTTATCGCTTTTGCTTTTCTATACTGCATTAAGTGATTAGGAGTCAAGTGGAAGCCTAATTGGTGCATCACCAACCTTGTTTTTCCATATCTACCTTGATTACCTGTTTTAATTCGTAAATGTCTAGTTATGCTTAGTCATGCTTAGTCGAGTGATTACCTATCACCTGAGAATTTTAAATGGATCTTTGGTTACTTATGTTATCATGAGATATGAGCATGGGAAGTAATAAATCTAGACCGGGCGGACTCGGTGTGTGAGAGCCACAAGACATGGAGGTCTTGTGAGCGGCTTCTTTCCGCATGTGTCGATTAAGGTCCGTCCGTTGTTGAATTGCATGAGGTGAGACTTTGTAGTACTAACCACATACTTCGGTAAGCCTTAACTCAGCAATTCTATTACGAGAATGGCTACTCGCGCACTGGGAGTGGAGAGATAGCGAGAGTAGCATGTACCCACGTGGCCATGGGCTGGAATGGTGGAGTACTGTATTCTCAGGTGGCGCGGACCCGTTCTTATTTTAGAAGATCTGAGAGTAGGTTGATATATGCAAGTCAGGGACCAACATATGTTGTGTGGTCTAGAATCCCCAACTGGGTTAATAATCGGTTCGAATGGTCATTGCTCCTCGGTTATGGAGACTCAACTCATTGTTCATCATCATAGTTAATAACTAAAACTTGAGCTGGATTTGAGAAAGAGTTTGATATGAAGTTCATGATCTCATTACGGATCATGGCAGATTCATATATTGTTCTTGTGAAGTTTAAATGTTGAAATACTAAAATTTTGTAAAGAGCTTTTACGCAAAAGAACTTTGAGTATTGCTAAAGCCATACCTTGAATCCTTGAGCCTGCATTCCTGAGTCTTCTCAGTTTTTATTTTGGTTAAGTCTTGTTGAGTACTTTTGTACTCCGGGTTCATTGACCCTTGTTGCAGGTGAGCCTCATGAGCAGGTCTATTTTGGACCTTGCTGCATGACTGTTGTTCCTGTCGATGACGATAAGTGAATGTGTGATCCTTGGGCAGGATGCTTATTTTGTGTGTTATGTTTATGTTAATTATGCCACTCCACTACTACTATGGTTTGTAATAATTATCAAACTTAGTTTGTAAGGTTTGAAACAACTGGTTTGTAAATTAAGTTATCTTAAGACTTCTGCTATTTTACTCTGATGTATATATTTGAATAAATGTTGTAATACTACAATGACTCTGTAATGTGATCCTGCTCAGAAATTGTGGATGATTCGGGGTTCCCCGAGGACACCCGACAGACTTCTTAAGTTACTAGGAACATATGCATAGTTGTCAAAGGTCATTGGACAGTGACAATTGCATGTGGGTCCTATAATTTAGGATGTTCTGCCATAGAATGGTATCAGAGAGATCGTTATAAAGTCTTTGTTGTATTGTTTTACAAAAACTTCAAAATGATTTGGGACAAATAAATATAACTTGTTAATTTGGTCCAAATTGCTTCTGGCTTATCTTATTTCATTCTCACCATTCCTTAATTGATTAAAAAAGCTTTGTGTGGTGGAGTAGTAATCTTATTATGCCCTATATAAAAATAACTGTGATTATGTACCTTATAAGCTTTGATGTTTTTGTTCGTAAGAACGATTCATGCATCATGATTAATTCACTTGTTACTTCCTTCACCCTGAGTCTGGGTTGGGTAGTGAGTTTGGGTTGAGTTATGTAATCCATCCTGGCTGCTCTTTAGATTTTGATCTGATTGTCTTAATTGGATTAATCTTGCTTCCTACAGTATGGCTCGCACCAAGGTAACGCCCCGTAAGTCTGTTGGACCTAAAGGAGTTCCTCATCACCAGCTTGCCCCTAGAAATGACGGTGCTAGCAGTAGCAGCTCTAGGCCTGACCCCCAGGCAGAGATACAGAGGCTTTCAGCAGAGTTAGCATAGGCTACTAGGGATAGGGCCTTGGATACCATCCGGATGGGCAAGTTAAAGGATCAATTGAAGTGTCGCACCACCGCTCATAAGAACTGTGAGCGTATGTTAGTTCATATGGTGGAAGGGAGAAATGAGGCTTGGCATAGGGAAGATGTAGCTAGAGCTAGAGCGCATGAGCTAAAATTTTATGTAGAAGATTTAGAAGAACATAATACTACTTTGCATGAAGAAGTCCATAGGCTGAGCAACCTCCTGGATCCAAATCATGAACCTCAAGCTGATGCAATGGACCCTAGTGTCGTCATTGCTGATGGTGATGAACTTGAAGAGGAAGAAGAAGAAGATCTAGAAGAATTAGTGATGGTTGATGAAAGTGATAATGAAGGCGGAAATGTTTTCGGAATGGATACCGATCACGAGGTTTGATGTGGTCGAGGAGAAGAGTAGGGTTGTAAAATAGGAGATCTAGTTAAGTTAAGTAGTCTTGTTTAGGTGCGGGTTTGTGCTTAAATAAGTAAACCCAATGTAATGTGTTTTGCAGTGAGCTCTTTTATATCTCAATAAAAGCTTGTGAGTAAAGTTTGGTTTGTTATGAACAGATGCCTCATACTCGTGCTTCGGATATTCCTAGTTCTTCGCATGAAGAGGGTGGTGTTCCTGATCCACCACCAGTTCCACCAATGTTAGCTGATGCTATAGCAGCACTGGTCCATGTGACCATAGAAAATGCTCGATTGCTTCGAGAGATAGCTCAGAGTAATCAGAATATGGTGCATAATTAGAATATGGTGCAAGGAAACTGTGGCCGCAATCATAACAGGCAGGAGGCTACATATGTTGATTTTACAGATACAAGACCCCCAGTGTTCACTAAGGTAGATGAACCACTAGAGGCTGATGATTGGCTTCGGACCATGGAGCAGAAATTTGATCTTATTCCATGCACAGAGATGCAGAAACCTGTGTTTGCTGCCCAGCAACTTAGAGGTGCAACAGGTGCTTGGTGGGCAAATCTAGCGGCTATGCAACCAGCTGGCATTCCAATAACTTGGGCTGAGTTTCATACTACCTTCAGAGCTCATTATATTCTAGAAGGAGTGATGGCCATGAAGCTGGATGAGTTCCTTGCTTTGAAGCAAGGGGATCAAACGGTTATGCAATATGTGGGTAGATTCAATCACCTGTCATAGTATGCATCTGAAGATGTCAATACAGATGCCAAGAAAAAGAAATGGTTCATGAGGGGACTGAATACCAAATTACAGACAATGGTGACTGCATGTGCCAATGTTACTTATGATGAGGCAGTGAATATTGCAATTGCTTCTGAGGAAAAGTATCGGCAACATAAGGAGATTAAGAAAAAGAAGAGTGTGCCATCTGGATCTTTTGGTGGAAATCAAAATAGGCAAAAGATAATCTATCATCCAGTCAACCATTATCGTCCTCCTTATCGTCCGCCGCAGTTTCAAGTCGGGCAACAGTCAAATGTTCGTCCTGCTATAACCTACCCGAATTCCCAACAGACAAATGCTCCTGGTGGCAATGCTCCAACGTCCTAGGGTCACAATTATCCATGTTACAATTGTGGAAGGACCGGTCATTTCTCCAGGGAATGTCCGTATCCCAAGCAGGCTAATCAAAATTATCAGAAGGCCCCTGCTAATCAACAACAGGGTCAAGCACAGAACAAGAACCACAATCAGAATGCTCAGAAGGGCAAAGATGAAAGGAAGACAGGACGGGTGTTCTATATTCAAGCTAGAGAAATTCTGGAAGGGGAGCCAGTGATGATGGGTATGTTTCCTATCGCCGATCACCCTGCTATTATGCTTTTTGATTCTGGTGCATCTCATTCATTCATCAATAGAACCTTTGTCGTAAAGTATGCAATTCCAATTGGGGAAATAAAGGAAAATTTCTTTATATAGTCGCTCGGGGGACGTCTGTGTACTAAGGAAATGGTATACCAGGTACCCATAAACATGGGTGGGCATATTTTTCCCACTACCATGATTATTCTCAAGGATCAAGATATAGATGTGATCTTGGGAATGAATTAGATGTATCAGCATAAGGCTGTTATAGATGCTTTGCATAGGACATTAAGGGTGAGTTTGCCTGATAGTAATTCTCAGCTTCTTATCCAACTTCCAACCTTAAGGAGACCAGTGGAAAGAATTTGTGCAACTTTTGTCAATGAGATTAGAGATATCCTGGTAGTTTATGAATTCCCTGATGTTTTTCCTGAGGATTTACCCGGTCTACCACTAGATAGGGATGTTCAGTTTAACATAGAGTTAAAACCTAGAACAGCTCCGATCTTTCAGAGAGCTTATAGGATGCCTCCCAAGGAATTAGCCAAGTTGAAGACTCAGTTGCAAGAGCTGATTGAGAAAGGGTTTATTCAACCTAGTTCATCACCTTGGGGATTCCCTGCAATTTTTGTGAAAAAGAAAGATGAGACCCTGAGGTTATGTGTTGACTATCGTTCGTTGAATGAAGTGACCATTAAGAATAAGTATCCCTTACCTCGGATAGACTTGCTTTTTGATCAACTGGCCGGAGCCAAAGTTTTCTCCAAGATTGATTTAAGGTCAGACTATCACTAAATCAAGATTAAGCCTGAAGATATTCCCAAAACGACATTTACCACGAGATATGGATTATATGAATACTTGGTAATATCTTTTGGTTTGACAAATGCCCCAGCTCATTTCATGTATTTAATGAATTTAGTGTTCATGCCTGAGCTAGACAAGTTTGTGGTGATATTTATTGATGATATCCTAGTTTATTCCAAGAACAAGAAGGAACACGCGGAACATCTCAGAATTGTCCTGACCCGCTTAAGAGAACATCAACTATATGCCAAGTTTAGTAAGTGTGACTTCTGGCTTAAGAAAGTACAATTTCTTGGACATGTCTTATCAGCTGAAGGAGTTGCTGTTGATCCAAGCAAAGTAAAGGATGTGCTTGATTGGAAACCGCCAACCACTGTTCATCAAGTTCGGAGTTTTCTGGGAATGGCGGGGTATTATCGTTGTTTTATTCTAGATTTCTCTAGAGTATCCAAGTCCATTACTGGGTTGTTGAAGAACCAAGCCAAGTTTATCTGGTCATCTGAATGTGAAGAAGCTTTCCAGACTTTGAAGAGACTATTAACCACTGCACCAGTATTAGCACAACCAGATATCGAGAAGTCATTTGACGTTTATTGTGATGCTTTGGGTATTGGCACTGGATGTGTATTGATGCAAGAAGACTGAGTTATTGCCTATGCTTCTAGACAACTTAAGCAACATGAAGAGCACTATCCCACTCATGATCTAGAGTTAGCAGCAGTTGTCCATGCTCTAAAGATTTGGCGGCATTACTTGCTTGGTAATACGTGCCATATTTATACGGACCACAAGAGTTTAAAGTATATCTTTACTCAATCAGATTTGAACATGCAATAGAGAAGATGGTTAGAATTGATTAAAGATTATGACTTGGAAGTACATTACCATCCTGGTAAAGCAAATGTAGTTGTAGATGCCCTCAGTCGAAAGAGCCATTGCAATTGTCTGACAGTAAGAACAATGGGTTTGACTTTATACCAAGAGATGGAAAAGTTGAGTATAGAGGTAATTCCACAAGGTAGTTTGGCCAATATAACTGTTGAAGCCACTATTCGAGATCAGATTATTGCTACTCAGAAAGAAAACAAGGGTATAGCCCATATCAAAGAAAGAATCAAGAATGGGAAAGAGGAATGCTTCAAAGTAGATGATGAAGGTGTGTTATGGTTCAAGGATCACTTAGTGGTACCAAAGGTTCTGGAGTTGCGACAGTCAATTCTTGAAGAAGCACATGCTACTAGGCTATCTATTCATCCGGTCAGTAATAAGATGTACCATGACTTGAAACAAAGATTTTGGTGGACCAAAATGAAGATAGAAATTGCCCGGTATATAGCCAAGTGTGATACTTGTCAAAAGGTGAAAGCTATACATTTGAGGTCTGCTGGAGAGTTACAGCCATTACCTATTCCAGCTTGGAAGTGGGAGGATATTAGTATGGACTTTATTGTTGGTCAACCCAAGACATCAAAAGGTTTTGATTCAATATGGGTCATTGTAGATCGACTAACTAAGTCAGCACATTTTCTTCCAGTCAAGAGTATATATCCTACTATCCAGTATGTCAAGATGTATCTAGCAAGAATCATGAGTCTACATGGAGTACCAAAGACCATAGTGTCAGATCGGGGTACACAGTTTGTCTCCAGCTTTTGGAAACACTTGCATACTTTGTTAGGTACCAAACTCCTATATAGTACAGCTTATCATCCCTAGACTGATGGTCAGACTGAAAGGGTCAATCAAGTACTTGAAGATATGTTAAGATGTTGTGTTCTTAACTATTCCAATAAGTGGAATGAATGTTTGCCTTTGGCTGAGTTCTCATACAACAATAGTTATCAGGAGAGCATTAGAATGGCTCCATTTGAAGCACTTTATGATTGTAGATGCAGAACATCACTGAGTTGGTCTGAGCCCAGGGAAAGAAGGTTCTTTAGAGTTGACCTTGTGAAAGAAATAGAAGACAAGGTTAGGCAAATACAAAGTAGTTTGAAGATAGCTCAGTCCTGACAAAAGAGTTATGCAGATAAATGACGTAGACCATTAGTGTTTAACAAGGGAGATTTTGTATATCTGAAGGTATCACTAATGAAGGGAGTTACTCGTTTTGGTGTTAAAGGCAAGTTGGCACCTCGTTATATTGGGTCATTTCAAATTTTAGAGAGGTATGGAAAAGTGGCATATCGCTTGAAGCTACCTAAACATCTTTCAGCTGTACATGATGTGTTCCATGTTTCTCAATTAAAGAAGTGTCTCCGAGTGCCTGAGTAGAATATTGAGATTGAAGGAGTGGAACTTGAACCTGATGTGACCTATTTCAAATATCCTATCCGAGTTCTGGATCAGAAAGACCGTGTTACTCGAAGGAGGATAATTAAGTTTTACAAGATACAATGGAATCAACATTCCAAAGAAGAAGCTACTTAGGAATCTGAAGATTACTTGCTAGAAAAATTTGTAGAGTTTCTTGCGTCGATATAGAATAATGTTAGTCTGCTTTGATGATAAGAATCATGTTTGTAAAGGAACCACAACTGTTTTATGGATAGATTTTGTATGTGTTCGCGTGACACATTTCCTTTTCCATTACTTACCCTAAGGCTTTGAATCTCGGGGTGAGATTTCTTTTAGGGGGAAGGATTGTAACACCTCGGGTGTTTAAATACTAAAACCTACCATGTCATCATATGCATTGCAAAGCATTTGGTATTTAGTGAAAATTTTGATATGCATACACTAAAACAAGTTTACCTTTATGTGGTATGTGTTGAATTGTATTGTTTGAATCAAGTTCAAACTTTGGTTTGGATTTGAATTTTCAAGAAAACCCTGATTTTCAGTATTTAAATCCTACCCTGAAAACTCATTTCAAAATCTAAGCATATTTTGGGGTTGAGCCTAAAAGCAAAAGTGTAGAGCTTGTCAAGTTATACAAAGTTTGTTTTTGGAGTTTTCAAAGTTGTTATGAAAAATTTGAAGTAATTTCAAAAGGCGAAATTCGTTAAATGTCCCCTATTTGAATTCAAAATTTCATTTCAAAATGTAGACCGAATTAGGGGGTGGTTATAAAAGCAAAGTTGTAGAACTTTGGATTTTGAGCAACTTTTATTTTTGGAGATTTTTGAGTTGTTTTACAAATTTGGGAGTAATTTGGATTTTAAAACGAATGGCAATTCTGTAATTAAGTGGAACAGTGCCACGGCCACCGCCCCACCGCCAGTGTCCTTCTGCTCGGTTCCAGACATGCCTGTGGCCGCTCTTGGCTTTGCGCTGGCGCGGAGAAGGCCACTGCATGTCGTCTCCTTGATCCCTTGGCCTCTCTATAAAGCTCAGACGCCGTCGCCGTTCTTCTTTTCTTTGCTCTATTTTTCCCGACGCCGCCGATCATCTCTGTCGAGCCCTCGTCGTCGAACCAGCGTCTGTGCCATCGAAGCAAAGTGCTCAATAGCTTTGCCTACTCCTTGCGTGCCTAGCCATCCAACCATGGTCGCTTGATTTCACCAGGAACCCGCGGTGCGAACCCTTCTTCCTCGCGGCCGTCAACCTCTCCGTCGTGCTTGCGCTGTCGTGGCCAGCGCTCTCCGGTGAGCCTTTGCTCTTGCTTAGTGCACCTCTAGCTCTGCCTTGTTCCCGAGATGCTCTATGACTGGTTGTTTGCTCATTTTGTCCATCACAGTCGCCTGAGCACCGCCGTCGCCGAAGTTTGCTCCACCGTGGCCACTGTGAACGTCGACCCGCGTCACCGTTGCTTCTCCGGTCTCGCTCTTTGCTCCAACGTGTTTGTTGTGAGCTACTGAACCTTCCCATTCCTTTTGTTTACACTCTACCAGCCTTGTTTCACCGGTGTGCCATTGCCGTGCCGCCGCGTCCGCCATGGCCGACGTCAAGCTCGTAACTCGCTATAATTGCTCATGCTAGTGCCTTCAAGCGATGCGGGGTGGTGTGGGGAGTGTTTTGGTACTTTGGCCGTCGCCGTTGGTCTCACCGTCGGCGAGTTTTCGTCGGTCAGCGCCGTCGCCGTCGTGTTCAAAGCTAGAGGTCAGGGATGACATGTGGGATCACCCTGTCAGCGACTGTGTAGTTGAAAAATGAATTTTCTGTTTTTCAGATTTGAATGAATAGTGATAGTTTTTGTTATTTTTGTGTAGAATTATTTAGAGTTCCAAAAATTATAAAAAATTTTGTGTGACCTCTCTGTGATGAATACTATTTAGGAAAAATATGAAATGTTATTTTTCAGCAATTTTGAATGTGATAAAATTGCTCAATTAATTAATAAATGGGTTTCCATGATTTTTGTAGGCTTAATTAATTATCCAAAAATTATGAAAATTGTTTTGCCACTTAGTTATCATGTGATGAACATTTACAAAAATTGTGAGCTCAATTAGAATAAGTTGATTTATTTCATAATTTTGAATTAAATAATTAATTCATAAAAGCAAATAGTAACCTTTAATGATTTAGGTTTTGTTTGAAATTTTGGATTGAGTGATGACCTTGGGTCATTAGTTAATAATGATCCTTGGCCATTGATGTATGTGTTACGAAAAAGATTTAGTTCGTTTGACTTGCAACTGTACCACGAAGGAAAGTTGTATTCGAATTGTTAATTTTGCATCTATCATCAAGCATCATGTTTCGTATTCCGCATCATGTTAAACATGGCATTGTTACTAGATGTAGTGAATGAAGGTGAACACGTGGTAGTTAATCAAGTTGCGGAGGAGGTTAATCCGTCTGTTGAGGTCGGATCGGATAATTGTGGAACGTCGCAGGAACCTAACTTTTCTGTCAACGAAGGCAAGCCCTGGATGCATTTAACCCTACCTTGTGTTTTACAAATTTTATCGCTTTTGCTTTTCTATACTACATTAAGTGATTAGGAGTCAAGTGGGAACCTAATTGGTGCATCACCAACCTTGTTTTTCCATATCTACCTTGATTACCTGTTTTAATTCAGAAATGTCTAGTTATGCTTAGTCATGCTTAGTCAGGTGATTACCTATCACCTGAGAATTTTAAATGGATCTTTGGTTACTTATGTTATCATGAGATATGAGCATGGGAAGTAATAAATCTAGACCGAGCGGACTCGGTGTGTGAGAGCCACAAGACATGGAGGTCTTGTGAGCGGCTTCTTTCCGCCTGTGTCGATTAAGGTCCGTTCGTTGTTGAATTGCATGAGGTGAGACTTTGTAGTACTAACCACATACTCTAGTAAGCCTTAACTCAGCTATTCTATTACGAGAATGGCTACTCGCGCACTGGGAGTAGAGAGATGGCGAGAGTAGCATGTACCCACGTGGCCATGTGCTAGAATGGTGGAGTACTGTATTCTCGGGTGGCGCGGACCCGTTCTTGTTTTAGAAGATCCGAGAGTAGGTTGATATATGCAAGTCGGGGACCTGCATATGTCGTATGGTCTGGAATCTCCAGCTGGGTTAATAATCGGTTCGAATCGTCGTTGCTCCTCGGTTATGGAGACTCAACTCACTGTTCATCATCGTAGTTAATAACTAAAACTTGAGCTAGATTTGAGAAAGAGTTTGATATGAAGTTCATGATCTCATTACGGATCATGGTAGATTCATATATTGTTCTTATGAAGTTTAAATGTTGAAATACTAAAATTTTGTAAAGAGCTTTTACGCAAAAGAACTTTGAGTATTGCTAAAGCCATACCTTGAATCCCTGAGCCTGCATTCCTGAGTCTTCTCAATTTTTATTTTGGTTAAGTCTTGTTGAGTACTTTTGTACTCAGGGTTCGTTGACCCTTGTTGCAGGTGAGCCTCATGAGCAGGTCTGTTTTGGACCTTGCTGCATGACTGTTGTTCCTGTCGATGACGATAAGTGAATGTGTGATCCTTGGGCAGGATGCTTATTTTGTGTGTTATGTTTATGTTAATTATGCCACTCCACTACTACTATGGTTTGTAATAATTATCGAACTTAGTTTGTAAGGTTTGAAACAACTGGTTTGTAAATTAAGTTATCTTAAGACTTCTGCTATTTTACTCTGATGTATATATTTGAATAAATGTTGTAATACTACAATGACTCTGTAATGTGATCCTGCTCGAAAATTGTGGATAATTCGAGGTTCCCCGAGGACACCGGACAGACTTCTTAAGTTACCAGGAACATATGCATAGTTGTCAAAGGTCGTTGGACAGTGACAATTGCATGTAGGTCCTATAATTTAGGATGTTCTGCCACATGGAGTCCTCGCCGATGGCGAGCTACGCCGCTGCCGCGCCATCACAAGCGCTATCCCCTGTTTCCTTTCGCTGACCGGTGGGGTCGTCTGATCCGCGGGTCCCACGTGTCAGTGACTGCTTAGTAAAAGCCAGTTCAAATAATTCCAGTTTTTGAATGCTATTTTGTGAAATTTGTATCTCCAAATTGGTAGATTGAAATGGGGTGATTCCAATTATGTTAGGATCATAGGGAAGTCTAGTATTTAGAAAAAATATGACATGAACACTTGAAGTGGAAATTTTGGATGAATTAAATAGGAACTTGAAATGTGTTTTTAAGTGCATGCAAACTTGTTTAAATTATATCTTGAGTTTCTGTGCTCCAAAAATTATGAAATTTTGTGGGTAAGCTATTCTTGCTTAGTAGAAGCTCTGGTAAATATTTGAGAGTCATTTCATGTATGGTTTTTGGGTTATAGATTTTCCTTTTATCTTTGAATGATCCTTGTGTGATTTTTTGTAAATTATCTAGGAATCCAATTACCATGAAATTTTGTGGGTAGTATCCTAGTACCTTAAGGATGCTAGGAAAAATATAAAATCTACTGCTTGACACTTTTCACTAAGGTTTCCTAATTATGTCATTTTAAGCCATTATGTCTTATCATTTTTGTGTAGGCTGTTATACTTGCTCAAATGGTGTGAAATTTTTATAGTAGCCTACTTAGAGCATGTAGTACATACTGTAATTTTTGTAGTTTAAATGGTGCAGTTGGCATATATATTTACTGTTCCTCTTAAATAATTAAATAAATTAAGAAGGGTATTAAAAGAAATGATTTGGTGATGAACACCTTACTTTATGGTGTTCTTGTGATATGTGTGATGAGTGAGTGAAGTTGGTTTTGTCCATTTATGTGTTTGCAACATACGTTAATAATTATTTTTCTGCATCGTGTCTTTCGGGACAGTTCTGGGGACTTTGCAAAGTTTCCCATGATAATTTTGTTTGCTGGCAATGTGGTGAATACAAAAGTTGTAGATAACTTATGTATCTATCTCCTGTCAAAATTTGGTGGCATTTGGCCTAGTAGTTTAGGAGTTACAGTCGTTTAAAGTTGGATCACAGTTTGTCTGCTCTCTGTCTTGTGAAGACAGATTTCTGTTGATTAAAGAATTTGACCTAGTAAAGGTTAGAATCATGCCTTGAGGTCTGAAAATTAATTGTAGACAATTTCATAAGCTTTCCAAATTGTCTTGTTGCATGTCATTTGGTTTTCTAAATCTCCAGTTATGGCCAGTTTACTGTACCGCTATATAGTTCCTATTTTGCTGAAATACAAATGTTTGTGTGTATGCTTTGTTGCAATGTTCTTGTTGATTGTTTAGGTGCTAGCCTAACTTGAGAACATGCTTAGGTGCTGGTGCTAGGTCCTTAACTGAAGATGAGTAATTATATATTAGGTTGTATAAACTTGGTAAGTTAAAGTGATTTAAATAGAGCTTAAGTTGGAATATGCGGACTGCAGTGAGCATGTGCATTCCCCGAGCATCCCTAACTTCGTTCATGTGCATCCATGAGATTTATCTTGTGCATTCATGCAATAGGTGTGCTGGAGGGAGTGACGCTGCTGGAGTTCGAGGGAGCCAACCAGGAGGAGGAGCCCGAGGTGCAGAAAATCGATGAAGCAGCCACCGAGGAGGAGTTGCCCGAGTGTCCTGACCACCATCCTTCCTCTTTCCTGAAAGGCAAGTCCCAGAGCATATTAAGCCTCCCATGTTTTTACAAATACCTTGAGTACCTTTTATTCGTTGATGATGCATTAAGTATAGGAATTGGTTGGAACCAATTGTTGCATTATAT
This sequence comes from Miscanthus floridulus, assembly GCF_019320115.1. Taxonomy (NCBI): domain Eukaryota; kingdom Viridiplantae; phylum Streptophyta; class Magnoliopsida; order Poales; family Poaceae; genus Miscanthus; species Miscanthus floridulus. The sequence goes on from NC_089595.1 coordinate 43,877,599, forward strand.
ATCCATCTTTGTCCAGATATCGCACTGGAATCCTATTTAAGTTCAGGAACGGGTTAAATACTTAGCCATGCTTAGTGCGGTAGAAGTCAGGTGATTTCCTGTCACCTGCGAGCTTTAGAATGAGGTGGATCACGGTTGGCTATATTTGCTATCGTGGAAAAGAACCATGTTAATAATGAATTAAGACTGGGCAGAGTCTTGTGTAGGTTGGACATACTGATTCCATCTATGTCCTTTAAGGACCGATACGCTGTACGTCCTTATGTCATGTTGAACACAGCCTAACACTTAGCTGGCCAGATAAGTCATTCCGTCCGTGAAGCCTAGTAGCTCAACTCAGGCCAGGGACGTGAGTAGTGGTGTGCATTCTGGAGGTAGTAAGGATGTGCGGAGACCCATTGGCATAAGTCAAGGTGGGTTAGAGTCCCGAACAACCTTAGCAGAGTGGTTCTCTGAGAATGTTGATCTGTTCGGACTTGCAACTCCTGAATTGTACCAAAGGTGACTCATTTGTGACCCTGATGGGGGAAGTAGGGTTTGTTTTTAGGAATACCCCTCTAGCTGGATAGGAATCGATTCGAATCACCGTCTCTCCCGGATAGTGAGAACTTGACTGAGCAGCGGCAACGTAGATTCAATTAATCTAACGATATGGTTAAATGGATGATGATGATAATGTTGCCACGATTATACCTGTTATGGTTATTAATGTTTGCATCTTAATCAAATGATTGCTTAGTACATGTGCCAATATAGATGACATGTTAATGGCTAAAAGTCACTGCTAGTTCAGGTTAAGAGTTGATCTTTATTACTTATGCTTTTCCACAAAAAGAAAGTGTCAGCCAGATCCACTAAATTAAGCTATGCATGATCCTTGGTGTCATTATTTTGGTTTCCGACGGGTAAGTCTAGCTGAGTACATTCTCATACTCAGGGTTTATTCCCTCTTGTTGCAGATGACCTTCTATATCAAGGATTCTATAAGTATTGTCTCCACCCGGCGGGTGACGAAGACTAGATCATGGGCAGGATCTCTGTTTTGCTTATCTGAATGCTTTTGTGGGTTGTGATTAGCAAACCAGTATTTGTATTTGTATTTGAACTCAGGTGTGTAAGTTAAACTATTTGCTTCCGCGTACTTTACAAGACTTGTTTTGTAATAACGATGACTCTGAGGTGTTGTAACCTATTTGCGAACCATCTGTGAAATGTTGTAACGTACGATATATTATGTAGAATTACTATGATCTTGGTTGTATGCAAGTTGGTTTGAAATCCTTCGAGGTTTCAGTTGACTACCGGGTTTATATGGGCTCAAGTGCGAGAATTTGATCATTTCAATGATTGTTTTTGTTCTTGTGCTCTTATAAATTGGTCGGTTCTGTGACAGCAACTAAGCATGACTTACACATATATGTTATCATTTTGACCTATTTCCACTTGTGTTGGAAGATTATTATTTTATAGGACATATACATGAATATGGTGGAAAAATTAACAAAAATATGCTTTTCCGACAAAGTGTAGAAGAGAAACAAGGAGAGAAGCCCACCTACCTTGCGAATCTGGGCCAAGCACTGACGTAGATGCGACCCTGGCCCAAGAACAAACTGCCACGTGGAAGGCGGTGGTGGGAAGGCCACACCTGGGTGCGCCCACACCCTAGGTGCACCCGCACCCCTAGGGGCACCAACTGCCTCCTCCTTCCACATGGCATCTCCTGGTGGCGCCTCCATGATGATTGCATGCAGGATCTAGTGGAATATTATATAGAACCAATGTTTCCATAGCTATAAATATATGGGGGAGGCTCTCATTTCTACACACACCACACAAGAGCCTCTCTCCCTCCACTTGTACTCTTTTGCTATTTTTAGTAGTGTAGTTGGAGCTAGGAGAAGCTACTTTGAAGAGCTAGGACATCTAGAAGGAACATTGGTATGATGAATATGAAGAGTTCTTCTATGTTCTTGCTCTAACCATATCATTATAGCTATGCTATGAAATTAGAGCAAAGTTCTTATGTTATTCATTTAGCATATGAAACTTTATGCTTAATCTTTCATACAATATACATGTTTAGACAAAGACATAAATTGAGGTAGTGAGTTCTACTTTAATATTAGTTTTGGTCATTATGTTCTTGTGGGTTCGTCATCCATCCCCATGGTGGATGCTCTAGTAGAGGGCTCCTAATAAAGACAGATGTTCCAGGCCAACGCTAGAGTAGTATCCGATAGCGTAAGCGCGGTGTCTATGCTAGAGGTTACCTTCATTTGCCTCGTATCCTCCGGTTGAGGGATAGGTGGCAGGTGGTGTAGCCCTGTCCATCCTTTGTAATCCCCCATGTTCGGATATGGCGTAGAGCTAATGGTCGGTATCGCCTGGCAGACCAGGTGCGCTTTGGTTTCCAAAGTAAGTTTGTAGTGACCAAGGCTATCTTAACTTAGGATCTCTACCCCTAGAAATTCATGTATGTGTATGACTATCTGCTCTTCTTAGCATAGCTATGCAAGATAAGCCTGCTACAGTTTAGGTATATTCTTTTATTCTTTATTCTTTCTTTTATCTTTAGCCTTGAGATTGGCTTGAGTGTGTGTGCACACTATCCAATATTTATCTTGGCTTACCCCTGTTATGAACTTTGGTCTATTATACAGTCATGTTTTCTTGTCCGTGTCCCTACTAGAAACTTTTATACCATGCCTTCCTTTGGGAAAATATAAATGAACGATACTTGAATACTTTCGAGTGAAATGCTACAATGATATATCTAAGCGCTTGCAGAATATTTCTACATGTGTTTAGAAATATCGCCATGGCATTTTCTGGTGCCATTGCTAGAAAACACAAATCCTAGTGGTGACGCTAAGAAATGTTAACACTTCCTGAGACAAGAGCAACCTCAGAGTACAAGGAGGCTCAGGAGTTCGTGAAGCGTATGCACAACACTAACGTCGAGCTATAGGAGATGGATAGTAGCACCACCTCACCACCTCATCAGGGTTAGATTCCCGAAGAAGATCCAATGCTGTAGTGGCTATAGTGATGATGATGAGCCCTGCGTGGCAATGAGACATGACTCACTTTCTGAAGTAGAGTAGAATGCCCCTCTTTTGGAAGCTTACCTGCGTGTAGTGCGTGCTTCGCGAGTCTTCTAGTGTAGCTACTGGAGACATCGCTATGTAATAACCAATGTAATGAATGCTTGGATCTTAATGCTTCTTATGGTTGTTCTTGCTTCTTTGATTGAGTGTATGGCTAGAATTAAAATTGTTGTAAATCACTAAATCACTTAATAACTCATGACCACAACCCTAATGACGTTTGCAGCAAGATGACGTGCCACCGATCTAAGCGCATGCTCCACCATTCCCCTTCCCCCATACCAGCTGTTCGAGGCCGAGGACGAGGTCTTGGCCGTGGGCCGTGGTCGTGGAAGAGATGGCAACCCCGTCCCCTTCAACCTTGAGGAGGAGGTACCGCCCATGGAGAAGCAACCACATGGAGACCCACATATCCAGGAGGCGCTAGGTGCTGCTCAGCCTAGCGAGGGGAATGCTCTGCCACCACCCCCACTTCTATCAGAGGTGATGGATCGCTAGACACATCTCATGGAGACAATGGCTAAGGGGCTACTACATCACAATGGAGGTCCGCCCAATGACTTCCAGAGGAAGCTGTAGGGTTTCCTCAAGCTGAAGCCCCCTACCTTCGAAAGCTCCGACGATGACCCTATCGCCATCCAGGACTGGCTGCGTGAGATGGAGAGGAAGCTGGACCTAACCACTTGCTCCGATGAGGAGTGTGTTGGTGTTGCTGCCCACCAACTCATCAGCGCTGCACATGCATGGTGGGACAGCTACAGTGACACCCACATCGACCCCACACACATCTCATGGGAGGAGTTCACCAAAGCCTTTTGTGAGCATCACGTGCCCGAAATTGTGATGGATGCCAAGTTGGAGGAGTTCCACAACATTACTCACGGGTCCTAGAAGATCCAGGATTACACCAACCATTTCACCAGAATGAAGCGGTACATGCCCAATGAGATAGACTACGAGAAGAAGAAAATGTACTTCTTCAAGAAGGGTCTGAACACCCGCATCAAGGTGGCCATCTCGGGTCACACCTGCTACACCCTGAGGGAGATTATCAATAAGGCCTTGGAGATGGAGAGGGACCGTCTGGAGGCCGACACCCTCTATAAGGAGAAGAAGCGCCGGTTCAAGAGCACGTCTTGCACCCTGGCACTTCAAAGGTCATGTACACACGTGCCTTTGCTTCCTCACCCTCATCCTAAATAAGGAGCTGCACCCACTTCGAGCCATGGAGGTGGTACCTACACCACCAACTACCATCACCCCACTCAGAGCCACCCTGCTCAAAACCCTAGCATGGGAAAGACCGCTGCTCCCACCTCTATAGGCAGCGTGCTCTGCACTTGCTACGGTTGTGGCCAGCTAGGCCACAAGATCGCTGACTACCCCATGAAGAATGTTGTGCTGCCTGTTTAGACTCCCACAAGATAGGCTCCTGTTTAGGGTACACCATATAAGAACATTGTTGGAACCACCCGCAGCCACCTTGACCACCTGACCGCGAAGGATGCACATAACACCCCTGACGTGGTGTACGGTATGTTTCTAGTGCTTGGAGCCAAGGCTTTGGTGTTGTGTGATTCTGGTGCCACTTGTGCATGCATATCCACCAAATTACATGAGAACATAGTCTACCAGCAACTCCACAGAAGGTATGTCAGACCTTAAATCTTTGGACAGGATTCCAATGAGGGGGAGGAATGTAATGACCCAGGTTTTCCAAGAACCTAAAAACCGGAACTTAAAAAAACTTCTAACTGAACCCATGTTTGGTGAGTGTGCATACTAGAAAACCACCTCCATAGTTGCACAAGTAGAACCAAAGGTAGAGTGATTGAGCATATGCATTTAATTAACAACATGAGTTGCTTCTTTTTGGATTTATGCTTGTTAGTAAAATTGTGACCAACTTCCAATTCAACTTGATGTGTGTGTGCTTCCAAGGCTCTAGCCCAAATGTGGACAACAGTGGACCTCGTGGACCCACCCATACTTGTATACAAGTATTGGCTACACTTATACAAGTATAGAAACCCTAGAATGGAGTTGGAAATAGAATTAGAAATAGAAAAGGAAAGGGAAAGGAAATAGGTGGAAAGAGGGAAAGAGCAAACTGGCCCGACAACCGTAGCGACCCACGCCATGGCCTAGCATCGCACGTGCCCGCGCTCACATGAAGCAACAGTGGCCTAGCTTCTCTGGCACAGCACTCGCACTAGCACCTGTGTCCGCGCCCGTGCTCACACCACGCAGGCCGCAACCTAGTTAGCCTAGCAGTGCCATGCCCTACCCTTCCTCCTGTTGTCACTGACCAGTGGGACCATGCTTTCATCCCCAACCTAGCGCCCCTCCTCTACTTTTGCAAAAGTAGATCAAACCAACGCTAGGGGAATCTTGTGGTCCTCGTATGCTCCTAGCCATTTGTGCACCAATGTACGGATGGATGCCATGTCCACAATCTACAGTATATGTGCCTTCCCCATCTAGCGCCGCGACGCATGTGATGTCATGCATGGCCCCATGCCCCTAACACCGCCCATGCTTCCTTTGACCACCGACATTTGAAATTAGGAGCACCATGTAACACCCTAGTATTAAGCATGCATTTGGCATTGGCATTACATGAGTACAAGTATCATTGATCATTCATGAGCATGAGCATCTCAAATTGTATCTCTATGATTGCTTATATTACATGGGGTGTCACTGATGCTTTACATATGCTAGGGTTTACATGTGACCAATGTATAAAATGCTTGTGGGACCTTTGGGGTACCCTAAACATTTTTAGAATGTCATATGGAACAACTTTGGTATTCATGACTTGGACCAATTTGGCCTCTATGTCATGGTTATAGTGTAACTTACCATTTTCAAGTTGTATGTTTGACCTAAGTTGAACTATAGCATAGAGTGCTTCAATGGTAGTGCACCCTTAAGCAAAGTTGTAGTACTTGACTAGAGTAACAACTTTTATTTTTGGGTCAAGACCTAATTCGGTGCATAGCATGCTCAAAATAGCTCTCAAATAGCAATAAAATACTGTTCTAGAAAATTTTTCTAAGTCTAGAATTGGTTTACAGTTGCAATGTACCGGTGTTTGACACGTTATAGCTCATAAAATAGGCCAATCTAGACCAAACTCATTTAAGCAACATTGGAGTACTTAGGTAGCTCTACAACTTTGATTCTTACAGTTTTCACTGAATTGCCATGGAGTTAGAGTTATTTGATTGCAAACTCACGCTATCAGTCGGGCCAAGGGGGAACTAAATCGGCTGACCTAATTCAAACTGGCATCGATCGTGGCTGAACGAACGCAGAGCACACCCACCACATGGTGCTCATATGCTGCCATTGGCCCCATGATGCCATGCCGAAGTAAAGGAACCCAGCGATGTGCTGCTGCTGCTCCCATTTTGTATCTCGCTCGCTGCTCTCTTCTCCTCGCTGCACCGAAGCGACCGCGCTCGCCATTGCCGCCACCGTGCTCCACCCGCTCGTGTGCCATCATTGCTGCACCACCATCTAATTCAGCTCATCAATAGCTCCACCATCATCACCTCTTCCTCCCTGACCCGCTTGTCCAACTTGCTGAGCCTTGGTAAGGGCGTATTTTGCATCGTCGTCGCCACGATCTTGTCGGAGCGCCACTGTGCGCTTGGCTTACCGTGGTCACACCATTCCACCACACCTCATGTCCTCCTCTTCTCTAGTCTAGATTCTCCTTGTGATCCTTGTGCTTAGGTAGGAACTAGGTTAGATGCTACTGCTTGGTCGCGCGAGAACGCACCGCCGCTTCCGCCGCGGTCGCCATGGCCACCGTGGCACTCGAGCTCGCCATTGCCGAACTGACCCATTGCCTCCCTTCTCTTTCATGTGCATTAGGTTGAATGAGCCTAGACCTAGCGGATGGCATGATGGAGACCCGCCTCTCGCTGTCATCTAGCCAAAACGTCGAGAGCACCATCGTGCTCTGTGCGCCGCCGTGCGGCATGCACGCGGTCAGAGCTCACCGCCGCCTCACCGGAACTCTAACCAAACGAGATAGCTTCGCTAGGATTCCACAAAGCTGTAGCGCACCTCACCGAAGCCCGTGATGGCCGGAGAACACTAGCATACCGCGACGCCGCCTCCACCATCCGCCATTGCCGCCGACGAGGGTGCTCCAGTGCACCATCAGTCCAACGATGGGCACCACTAGGTGCGGGGGAGCGCGGGGAGTGCAACCGTGGTGACGCTACCGCCAGAGACCTCGTCGTCTTCGAGCTATCGCCGATCAAATGCCGCCTCTGTTCTGGTTCGCTGACGCATGGGTCCTGCTGACCAGCGGGCCCCATCTGTCAGTCACTGTGTTTGCTTTGATTTTCTTATTTTTCACAGATTTGAATACCAACTTCAAAAAATTCATATCTAGAGCTAGGAGTGTCCAAATGGAGTGAACCAAATTTTGTTGGATTCATCATGAAGTGTAGTATTTGATAAAAATATGAAACTTACTGTTTAGGATGTTTTTTTGGGAGAATTAAATGGAGCTAGATAAGTGCTTTTAAATTGTTTGTAATCTTGTAAAATGCATAACTTGATCTAGGAAAGTGATAAAATTGTGATACTAATTTTGCTGATCTTATGTTGACTTTATCTAGTTAGGAAAAATGTTGAACTTGCAGTAAACTTGATTGGAGTAGGGTCTTCATATTTATCTTTTAATAAATGGTGTTTTCTGAGGAAATTCATAAGGATAAAAATAAGTAACATATTACCATGCAAATTTTTGTACAGTGTTAATGGGTTTTAGGGAAGCTAAGAAAAATATGAAATATGTTGTTTGACACTTTTCAATAGGGATAACTATTTTCACTAAAATCAACCCTTATAACTTGTCATTTATGTGAGGGTGTTGTACTTATCCAAATGGCATGAAATTTATAAAGTATGCTATGGGGATCATATATGAATCACTATAATTTTCTCAGATTTTATTGTGCACTTTTGATATATTTTTGTTATTTCACCGTAGTGTCCAAATAAATTAATAAAGGCATTCAAATAATTTATTTGGGCTTGACCATCATAATTTCTAGAGTGTGTATGGTGCCTATGAACTGTTGGTACCTTTGGTTGTGCCCAATTTTGATTTCTTGTATGCAGTAAAATATTGTGGCTCTAAAATTCAAATATAGAAGTTGTTTTGGATAGATTCTGTTGCTAGGTGTTTTGCATAGGTAAAATGGAGTTTGCTGTAAAACTGGTTAATAACAAAGTTGTAGGTAATTTCTTTATCTAGCTTGTGTAAAAATTTCAGGGCAATAGGCCAAGTAGTTTGAGAGTTATAGCTATTAGAAGTTGGTCTTCCGAAATGCTTACTCTCTGGAATTTTTGGACAGACCTAGGAAGTTTACCTATTTTGGCTAGGATAGTAGCTAAATTAGCTTTTGGTGATTAAATGAAAGTTGTAGGAAATTTTATAAGATTTCCAGAAAGTCTAGGATCATAGCATTTGGTTGAGTAGAACTCCAGTTATGATCTAAACTTGTAGCTATTGTGTTATGGTCCAGAAATGGACTTAGTGTGGATTCTTGAAATTTCTAGAGAAGAGATATGCACCTACTCAGTAAATAAGAATTTAACCTTGTTATCATCCTAATGACCTAATATGATAGTCATCATTTAACCATGCGCATTATCATGACATATCATCCATGACCCTTCTTATGCATTCATGATTCTCACTTTTTGCATATGCATGCAATAGGTGCGACGGAAGAAATCACCGTGTTGGAGTACGAAGCCGATCCCTAGGAAGAGCATCAGGAGGTGTAGCAACAGGAGGTCTGAGGAGAAGGTGAACCCGATGGTGAACAGTTGCCCGAGTGCCCAAATCACCAGCCCTCAACCTTTGTGAAAGGCAAGCCCCGGAGCATTTTAAGCCTCCTATGTTTTCGAACTATCAACTTGAGTCCTTTTATGTTGATGCATTAAGTACTAGGAGTTGATTGGAACCACTTGTTGCATATATCTTCATTGTCCATATATATATATATATATATATATATATATCTTGTATCCTATGTAGGTTCAGGATCGAATATGTGCTTAGCCATGCTTAGTTGGTAGAAGTCGGGTGATTACCTATCACCTGCATGATATAGGCGGATAACTAATCATGGTTGGCTATATGTGCTAGCGTGGAATATAACCATGTGTTAATGAATAATGGATACCGGGCGGGATCGTGATAAAGAAGCAACAAGGCATGGAGGTCTTGGGTGCCTATTTATCCCCATCTGTGTTGGTTATGGACCAATTCGCTGTACGTCCTACTGTCTTGTTGAACGCATGCCTAGCACTTAGTTGGCCAGATGTGATGATATGACCACGAAGCCGAGTAGCTCAATTTAGGCCAGGCCCCGATAAGTGAAAGTGCACACACTGGAGGCAGTAAGGATGTGTGGAGAGCCAATGGCGTGAGTCCAAGGGCGGGAACGAGTCCCGATCTTCCTGATAGATTAGTAGAATCTCTAAGGGTGCGGCACTGATCGGACCCACGAGTTAGTCCTAAATTGTACCAAAGGTGACCTAAGGCTACCTTTGTGGGGTGTGCCTCGGTTTGGGTTAGGAATAAATTCCCCAGCTGGGTAGGAATCGATTCGAATCACCGTCTCTCCCGGATAGTGAGAACTTGACTAAGTAGCGGCAACATAGAAGCACTAATTGAAACTTTATGGTTATGATGATGCTCAAATTACTCTTATACCAGATATGGTTACTAATGCTTGTTAGCTTAATCAAGTGATTGCTCTAGTATAGGTGCTAATCTAGAGATGCTTAATTGAATAGGTATTCAAATCGATGCTAGAGGTACTAAATCTCCAAGTTATATTACTTAAGCTTTTATGCAAAATGTTGTCAAGCTAACTCCACCTCTTAAAGCCATGCATACTCCTTGGTGTCTTATTATTTTGGTTTATGACGGGTAAGTCTAGCTGAGTACATTCTCGTACTTAGGGTTTATTCCCATTTGTTGCAGATGACGTGATGTACCATGGTTATTGCAAGCACTGCATAACTCCTGCTATTGATGGAGAGTAAGACCAAGGGCATGGTCATTCTATATCATCTTCTCTATGTGCTTTTGTTGGAGATGATCCTAAACTGGCTATGTATTTGATCTATCGTGATGTTGTTTCAAAATTATGTTGCTTCCGCTACTTCTAAATTTGAGTTGTAATAACACTGTTGAAACTCCGATGTATGAGAACTATTTGTGAACCTGTTGTAACATGTGACTGGTTGTGTTGAATCATGTACTATCTTGGTTTGTACGTTGATTTGTTTAAGATCCCCTGTGATTTCATCGGACTACCGGGTTTATATGGGTTCAAGTATGATGGTTTGATCACTTCGGTGATTGCTATTGTACCTGTGCTCGGAGCAAGGTTCAACATTAAACTTGTCATATGTGTATTTAAAACAAAGGTTTTATATTATAAAATTATAAAGTATGCCAATGGTCATCTCCTTTGTGCCTAGTTAAGGACTATTAGGTGGCTATTTAAGTACTAAATTGGGATGGGTTTTTACTTTCATTGTCCATATGGCGTGCTATTGTGTGGATGTCATTCACTTGAGTGGTAATGTATGGATCAAATGCCTCTACGTCCAGGTAAGAAGGTAAGTTGATGAGTGGCATGACCGTGAGATGTGAGCGTGCGGTCAGAGAGAGCTAGCTTTGATACGGCTGTATATGCATGCTTGCATGTGTGTATGGTGCTTATTTAATTGCAGGTAATAAATTGTCATCGGGTAGCTTTGATACAAAAATATATATAGGGATATATATATGGAAGTATTTAGTTTACCACTCTCATATATTCAACCTAGAGCCCAAATTACATTCTTGTACATTTAATTGTTGGGATGGGCTAAAATGAATCTTCTGCAGGTACACTAACAATGAAACGTGTAGCTCGTTTAGTTACGATTATATTGAGAGAACGTATGTATGCCACCGCGTATACCGTTAAGGATTTAATGTTTTCTAAGTTTGTGAGGACATATGGAACATGCATGCATCATGATAAATCATTCATTCATATCATTACATTGTTCCTCCCCTTAATTTTGAGATTATGTTATGTAATCCTTTTCTATGATCGTGTTGTCTAACCGGAGTTATACCATTTTGATACAGATGGCAGCCCCAGGAGTCCCTGTTGCAAGTGACACCTTTTTGGCACTATTTGGAACTCCCACCCTACTGTGGAGGGTACTGCACTCGGTCGGGCATGCGGAACTACCTCGCTACTTTTGGAGCGAAGTGGTAACTAAGGGACAACAATGGTACGACGTACGGGTGACTATCCCAGCCTGTGCTGATCACCCATAGTGGCAAGGCTGGAGTGTGGAGTCAAATGGACAGACACCTTGGGAGGGTGCCCAAGTTGCAGCTTTCAAGGTCCTCATTGAGATATGTTAGGAATTTGGGGACGAGCTTGTCAATGGTCCTATCGGATCCTTCCCTCAAGTGGCCCCCTCACAAACTGTTTAGACCTGACCAGGCGGTAATTCTTTGGTCAGAGACCGGGATGAAAGAGCAGGAAGTAGTACTTCTGCCACGAGTGCCATGTATGCTATTATGAAGATGTTTTACTCTCGCCAGGATAACTACATCAGCTGTATGCAAGAGCTCCAAAGAGCACAGGCTGCACAACATAGGATGCGAGAACGTGTCGTAGGCATAGAAGGGCAGTTAGAGCAGCTCAGAATGAGATAGGTAATTATATGATAGCTTTGGAAGCTCGTCGGGGGCAGTTTGTCCATGCTGTTGCTGAGAGGGATGCAGCCATAGCAAAGGTTCAGGGCAGCCATAGTAGAGGTTTAGGGGATCCATGTGGAGAGAGACGAGGCTATTTGTCTTGCTAAGACTAGGGAGGTAGCTAGAATCCAAATAGTGTTTCAAGCTGCTAGGCAGGCAACAGAGTTAGATCGCAGAGAGCAGGAACTTTTACGCCAGGTTGAGGAGCTTCAGCTGGATGTTCATCGTCTCAACAACATGGTGAACCCAATTCTTCATCCAAATGCTCTAGCAGTGGAAGAAGATCCCAACGTGTTGATTGCCAAGGATGATGGCATGGAGGTGGATGTCGAGGACGAACCTGAAGATGAGGAGATTGAGCCTTTTGAGGACGACCACAGTGATGGTGTGTCCGACATCGACAGCGACCACCCCAAGTAGATTAGCTTTAGTATCTAACTGGATGCGTTAGCTCTCTATCTTTGATCATTTATGTAATGAATTGGTAATTTAATTCGATCTCATGTTGTTTCCTTTGATGTACTCTTGAAACTTTGAATGTAATCCATGTTGTGGTTGCACTTTTAATGAATGTCATTGAGTTGGCAAGCAATTTGGCATATACGGAATGCATTTGCGAATGGCGTTAAGTAATATATTTGGTGATGTTATGGTTGTTGAATTGAATTATTGTGCCTCTATTTTATTGTATGAATTTATATTCTCTGCAGTAAATTCAGTTTGACATAATTATACAATTCTTCTACAATTTTTCGACATCATCAATAATTGCTTATTGTTGCAATTCTATAGATGCCTCGCACCCTAGACCTCCTAACCACCCCGTCGCCACTCTGTGGCCTCACCCGTCCCATGCCAAGCTAGAGAGAGGGAGAAGAAGGAGAAGGAGGGTAGGAAGAAGAGGATGAGCTCGCCGGAGCATCGCCGGAGTCATCGGAGTGGAGGACGCCACCCCGAACATCGACACTAGCGCTGTAGCTCTACCTGCACTTCCTCAACTCACCACAGCCCCGACTCATCAATGCACCACCATCTTTTCACCCTCCACACCATGGTGAGCCCCCTTGCTACCCCCTCCTTGCTTTTCACCGTGGACATGCCATGGACGCGCCATCGCGTTCTCCCCCTTAGGAGGACCAAAGGCCGAGCTTTTCACAGTTGCGATGCACTACACACACGCACACATGCACACTGGCGAAGGGCTGGCCTTGCCAAGCCACTAGTGCTTGGGAACGCCGGTGCCTACACATCGCACCCACTGCGGTCGCCATGGCCAAAACCCGCCGTGGCGTCACCCCGTTCCAACCACCTCGAGATGATAGAGGTTCCATAATCCCCATAGTTGCTTTTGTCTTGTTGTGTGACACATCAAGCCGCCATCTTTTAGCTGTAAGAAGTCACAGAGCTACCATTGTTGCTCACCTCGCCGGTGCGGCCGCTTGCCGGAGCGCCACCATGTTGTGGTTGTTCCTGTTGATTCCGACCGCCTTGATCGATAGGGATGGGACGATGGTGTCCGCTGCCACCCCATGAGTCTAGCTGCATAGATGGTTGAACCTAGGGCATACCCTAGCCCTAGTTCCCTGAGCCCGAGATCTCGTTGGAGCTCCGCTGTGTGTTCTACCACCGAGCGAACTCCATCGTAAAGAATAGCCACCTGTTGACACCAAAGTTTGGCAAGTTTATCCTGACATGAAGGAGTCAGCTGATGGTGTCAAAGGCAGGAAGATCTCCTAATTAAAAGATATTTATGAACTAGGGCTAGAAAATATTCTTTAATACATTTGGAGATGTATTTGGGAAAGCTTGACGTCTAGGAGCTCTTCACCGGCCAAGAAACATTGTTTAATATATCTAGGAGAAGCAGATGTCCAGAAGCTCATCATGTGAAGGCAAAGGAAAGACATGAAAGCCAAAAGATTGTTTAAGCTGAATCATCTCCATTGCCGAGTAAGAAAAGATCTAATAATCTAGAGCTGAAGCAAGGCAAATTCTCCCTCGGCGGTTGGATGTTGGCACCTAGTATGGAAATCTAAGTTCAAGTTTAGCATGCCTCACGTAGGTGCCATATTCTAGAGTCATCAATTTAATATGGTACAAAATCAAATAATCAATGCAAGTTTAGGTCTAGTGCATGGACTTGTCCGCTTATATACATGGACACGCAACCAGCTGACCACCTAGTGTATGTCGTACAAGGTTGGTGGATTTGGAGCAAATGTGTTCAGGACGTGTTAAGCCGAGTTAGATTGGATTTGATTCAGCTATCTAAGGAAGGAAGCTGATAAATATTATTGGAAGATGGCGGACTCTAGGATATATATCAATGAAGAATACGTCATCCAAGAAGCTTTATTATCAATGATTCTAAAAAGGGAAAATTAGAGTCCATGTACTTTACTATTTCTTTTTGATTGTACATGGCTTGTTAGGAGTTATTAGCCCAGGGTATAAATATAAACCCTTGGCTATTGTATCAAGGATATACACACATCAATCAAAATCAGTCTTTACTTTTTTGGCTTCACGCCAACCCTTAGGAGTTGGAGTAATGTAGCTTTTCGGCGAGTTCTTCAGCAAACAGGGCTACATCGACTGATCGACCTCCAGCTTGCTTGTGAGTACCGTCATGACTTGTATTGTGCTTGTATAGTTGCATCAGCTGATTGATCTTTTATGAGCCATAATATAAGTTAGTTATCGATATGTATTGTAGTTTGTAAGGCTGCATCAGCTGATTGATCTCTAACTAATCATAATATAGATCAAAGTTGTCGATCTTGTGTTAAATAACTTGTTGTTTAATACAATATTACCAGTTATCGAATCTGCTAAGATTAGTAAGATTTTCCTTGCTGTTTTTAGTTGATTCATCGGTTATCGATCTTGTTATGATTAATGTTTTATTAATTATAACAAAATCACCCGATTGAGATAAAGATAGATCAGAATCATATCATCTTAATCGGTCATCCTTTGATCTGGTCACGCTTTAAATCTTATAATTGATGGCTTAATTCCGCTAGATCGACTGTTTTATCTCTATTCCAATCAAATATAGTATGCATCCAGAGACATATTTCGATCTTGAATAAACTCACTAGTTAATGAGATCTAATCTAATGATACTACCATAGCTACATCGATCCGGTCGAAACCTCACTGGTAAGACTTCAGAGTAGAAATTATTGATTAGTGGTCTTATTCATGATCAAGATATATACTCTGTTTGTTTACTATGGTTGCATCGGCTATTTTAGCCGATTTGCCTATACTCTCACGCATATAGCATGTTTTTATGAATCTATCAACATATAGATGGTTTTATAGATTCTTTGGCTTTAGTTTGTTGTCATTATCATAGCTGCATCGATCCGATCGAACCTCACTGTTGATGATAATAGATTAGATTCAAACTTTTTGTAGATTCATTTATATTAGACAGTCGATTTGTTCGTATGTTATATTCTTTTCATCAAACTCATCGGCTCGACGCTTTCTATCTGCTATGATTTATAAGCATCGGTTATTTTGATTCATATCACTATCATTTAATATTAGTCGATAATCCTTGATTTAAAGATCTTCATTTCATGGACACACTGGATATTGACTATTTAGTCGATAACCTTATTGATTTGGCTATCTAGCCATACATTTGGAACTGTCTGGTACAACACTGATATATTCCACCTTAAATTACTAATAAGATTTTCTCTCCTTGTCAATTGCAGGCCAAATTGACTGGCACGTAGTTGGGTTTTCAGAATCAGCTGGTTCTGTGTTGAAGCCAAGCAAATCTCTAGTCTTGTTCCACTCAGATCATCCGACTTGCTGTGTGTTGATCACATCACCATATTTTTGTGTCAACACCACCAGCGCCGCCTTTGATTACTTCTCGATGACCTCAATCAAGAAGAAAAGGGGCCACCTTGGGCCCTAGGTGATCACCTCGCCGGAGCTGCTTTGGCCTCCATGCCCACCGCCATCTCGGTTGCGTCAAGGAGCCACAGGCCGCAACCCTTGCTTTCAATTGCCTCTCATGGAGTGGTAGGAGCACTCAAGAGAGCCACAACCGCCTTGCTGAGCGCACGCCCACACGTCCTGCATATCGCCTCCGAGCCGCTAAGGCCACCGTGCCGCGGAGCACCGCTATCAGCCTCGCCGATGGCCAAGAAGCCACTTTCAAGCCACCACCATGCTCGTCAGACTACAGAAAGCCCCTAGGAGGCCGTAGGAGCCCCGCCGAGCCGTTGCTGAGCATTGTTGGCCGACCTTGCCACCGGTGAACAGTGCGGTGTACGTGCCTGGCTGAGAAGCCACCCGGTGCACCTAGTTCATTGTGAACCGAAGGAGGAGAAAGAAAGGTGGACGCGGTCCACCATGGAACCAGCCAGTGGTCCACGGACCCGCAATGCATAGACCACCGTGAGCCGCGCGCGTGAACTGAGCCCAGCAGGAGGCCAAATGCGCCATGTGGCTAGCTTCATGAGGAACACGTGTCCGTGCCGGCCCAGCCCAGACCGACCCAACCCGACCCGTTAGGCCTAGTCCGAGCCTAGTCAAACATTGACCAGCTCCCACCTATCAACCACTGCCGAGCTGCAAGCTAATCAAGAAGCACCACATGTCATCACCTAATTAATTCAACTCTTTTTCTTTTTTAGAAAATGGAATAAACTTAGGAAATTCATAGTAAATTCATCAGACCTCATAAAAATATAAAACCAGTGTCCAAAGTTTTCTAAAAATGAGCTCTATACCATAGGCTTGTGTTTGAGTGCATTTGGATCTTTTGAATTTTTGTTGCTTCTTTGTGATCTTCTATAAGAGTCGCTTATCGCGGATATATGTCTCGTTTTATAGCCCCGGAGGAGCAGAATCCTGAGGAGGACGACTATGACTACACAGAGGAGTTAGGAGACGACTTGCTTGCAGGTGCCACATCCTACCCAACCTCATAGAATCCTACTAGACATGTAATAATGTAGCTGCTAGTGCTCTATTTTTATGCAATTGAACTATGATAGGTTGCATGGTAGAATTGCTTGAAGCCTTTACCTTGATGCAACCATTACCCTTGCACACCTACTGTTAGGCTAGATTTTGCTTACTACTTACTACTTTCTTCTACTACGCATTATATCTGTGATGTGATGCTTGGTGGATGATTGTTTGTGAGTGGCTAAGGCACTTGTTGCCGATAATGTGGAAATAATGTGATAACAACTTGGAAAGATCTTGGCGTGCATCTTGGGTGGGTGGTGAGGGTTGTGTCGATCGAGCAGGATTCCACGATGAGTGTTGAGCAAGTCTTGCTGAAGTGTGACCTGTGCGCTCCTTGAGAGTTGTACCTGTGGCAGGTACCGGTTTGAGGTATAGACTGCGGGGAGGAGTGTTCTTCGTGGGACGAATCCCTGGAGTAGAGGTGCTGTTGAAGCACGGGGTGTCAGAACCCCCTTTGTGAAGATGTCTTGTTCGGTCACCCTAAGGATTTATATGTTCTGGGAACTGGTTCATAGGAATCCTTGCACCCCATCCTCTCCTCTCTAGGGACTAGATGGTTCTGGACTAATCTAGGCGATGCCATTACTGCTAGGTTGTAAGTTGACAGTGTGGGGGTGAGGATGTTGGATTCCCGAACAATTCTAGGTGCGTATTACCACTTGTGGGGCCTGGTATTTACGTTTTACAATCTCAGTGTGCCGGAGAAATCCGGGGTTCCTCAGGACTGAGTGGCAGGATGGTATCGTTTCAGACTAGAAAGCAACCGGAATCAGCCTAGACGACGACGGTCATCGATGATGGAGGATCTAATGGTAGTGTAAACCTCTGCATAGTGTATGGTTGATCGATCGATAAATATGCCGTGTTTTTTGCTATGGACCTTTCATATGTTACTATTTCACTTAACTAGAGAGTGGAGTCCCTTCTTCTCTTCCCCTTGGGTTTGTTGTTGGTTTCCGGCTTTGGCCGTTGAGGCAAGGCACGAGAGGGAGTTGTCCTTGCCAACTAGAGAGTGTGAGTGTGGTGAGATGTGTGTGGATGAGATGGGTTAAAACTTGATGAATTGTTATAAAACTTTGATTATACTCGCATAGGAAACCATAGCCATAATTAGGTCTTTTGCTCTACCCTTGCATCCACTACCACAAAGCAAATGCAAAGCATAGGGTGGGAGCTAGTGGCCAGTACAAATCATACTGATAATTGTTTGGCAGGTCCCGAATCTAAGTACGACTACTAGGGAGATGGTTGGGAGGATTAGAGGTCTTGTCCTTCGCTCAAGTTTAGTTCGGGAGATGAAGTCTACGCCCGCTGCCATTCTACCTGATGTTGTTCCAGATGCTATGTGCTCTGAGTGATTCCGCCAAGTGGCGATGTAATAATGAGTAAACCTTGCTATTTGTACTCTGTAAGACATGCATTTGAGGTATGACTTGTGATATCGACTGTTATTCGATAATGTGATGGAATGATCATATGGAACTATCACGTTATGGTTCGAATCTGTGGATTTCCCTTCGTGGAAATCGAGATCGTTTCAATGGCGGCGAGGATCTTATGGAGCAGGGGTGATTATCATAGCTGTGGAGCAGGGGTGATGCCAACGGGATGTAGAGGCAGCCGTTGAACGCCACCAGGCCGTTGATGAGGGACCAAAGAGCTGTGGTTGGCCCGCCACTAGCTGGGTTGGAGTCGTGCGCACTCTGGAGACGGGCGATGAAGTCGAAGCACGGCGCCCTCCTCCGTGTTGTGGCAAGACAGAGCATCTGGCACGGTGTTGGTGGAACCTACCTTGTATTCGATGGAGAAGTCGAACCCAAACAGCTACCACCGAGTGGTGCTGGGGAGTCATTGTGAGACGCCAGTCCAATAATAAATTTAAGCCGTAATGATCGGTTCTTACCAAGAAGCGGCGTCCCAAGAGGTAACGCCGCCAGTGCCTGATGGCATGTACGAGGCTTATGAGCTCGCTCATATGCTACCAAGGAGCGATGTCATGGTGCCACCGTCCGACTGAAGAACACGAGCGGGTGTTGGCGCTGTAGCAGCACATCAAAGTCATTGGAAGAAGCGTCGCACTCAACGATGAAGGGTTGCGTGAAGTCGGGGAGAACCAGCACCGGCGCTGAGGCGATGGCGGTCTTGAGCGTCTGGAATTCCTCTGTCGCGCGGCCTCTGTCCATAGGAAGCCGTCTTTGTGCCGCAGGGCCATGAGAGGTGTGGCGATGGTGCCGTAATCCTTGAGAAACTTCCTGTAGTAGCCCGCCAGGCCGAAGAAGCCCCGAACTGCCCGTGCTGAGTGCGGCAAGGGCCACTTGGAGACGGCCTGAACCTTCGCAGGGTCCATGGCCACGCCGTCCGTGGAGATGATATAGCCCAAGTACGCGATGGAGGGGACCCGAACGCGCACTTGCAGTGTTTGACAAAGAGCTGATGCTGTTGGAGGACAGTGAGGACGGCTCACACGTGTCAGAGGTGATCCACCCATGTAGCACTGAAGATCAAGATGTCGTCGAAGAAGACGAAGATGAAGCAACAGACGAACGGCTGGAGGATGTCATTCATGAGTGCCTGAAAGGTTGCAGGGGCGTATCATTGCTAGTTGTAGCCACGAACCGGTAGATATATATTATATTATTACTACTTGTTTAAAAGCAACCGTTATTGTTAGACCGGCAGTGATTGCCATATATATAGTGGGTGGTTTTCCTTAAGGTGATGGTAAATTAATTTATTTTGGAACGGAGCTAGTAAATCCCGAGGACACGCGCACCGAATCTAGATATGTTTGGCTTGCAGCAGAAATTACCGCAAGTACGTCCGTCGTTTCCCAACAACTCGTCCATGATGTGGAAACGTTTCCTTCGTGGCGTGCCTACCTGTGCACTGTATACCACCGAGCCATCGGGCATGCAACACGGTCATATATACATATATTTTCTTGCACTGGGACCAACGTGTGTGCACCAAGATCACGTCGGCAATTATTATTGTAAAACATATACACATATTCTTTCCTATATATATTCGTTGTCTCCATCTATCGGTGATCCATCATCAACCAACCAACCACCCCAAATGCGCTCCTCCGTTGTCGTCCGACCCTCTTCTTCTCCCATGTCTTTGTCTCCGGATCCGGTGGCCACGCTGCGAGACGCTTGGCGCCGTGCTCGCCAATCGTTCTCCTTCACCTCGGTCCGCGGGGGGAGGAGACGAGCACGCACCACCTCCACATCGGCGGCTACTCCACCGTGAGCACGTTGTACAAGCACGGCAAGGGCGTCGAGTCCTAGCCGTTCCGCGCCGGCGGCCACCAGTGGAGGCTCACGTACTACCCCAACGGCTACCCGGGCTCCAAGACCGGCAGCCCCGGCGTGGACCTGAGACTGATGGACAACCGCTTCTTCGGCAGAGCAGCGAAGGCCATGGCTGGGTACACCGTGAGCGTCCTCGACCGCGACGGCAACCTGCTGTGCGGTCGATGCGTGCAGCCACAGCAGTATAGTCTCGACGAGTATAGTCTCCGCGATAGGTCATGGTGCTCCACTGGCATCTGGATCGACGTCCCGGAGACGAAGGCCGCGGCAGAGGAGACCAAGGAGGCGCTGAGTCGCCTTAAGGATGACAGCTTGGTCGTCTGGTGTGACCTCACCGTGCAGAGGTCGGAGAAAGAGTCCAGGTTCAGGTGGTTGCTTCGAAGGTTTTTAGACTAGATTAGAGTCCGGCATCGATCTGGTGGTTCCTGCGAAGATATCTAGATTGGATTTAATAAGTTTTACTAATATATGAACTAGACGGGCCTTTGTACATTGCAAGATGAAAAAAACCTGTAACAGGAACTTCATGCACAGATGCAGACATATCTTGATTACCAATTAAGTTCTCGTTTGTTACCGTCACCGACCCAGCTCCTGTCCCCGATGAAGCCCCGGAGAGGCCTGAAGAGCCGGCGCTGGACACTGACGAAACTGAAGAAGGTGAAAGGAAGGAAGGAAGGCCGCAACGGGCCAAGAAGAGCAATCCGCTGGTTCATTGGCCGAACTGGGTGAACTAAGACTGGCCTTGCGTGGCCCAAATCGAGGTCCAGTCTGTAACGGCTGCCTCTTGTATCGCTGGAGAGGACAAGTGCGAGTTGAACAAGGTCATATCTCTAAACCGTGCCCTGCGGGCGGCGGCGACGGTGAGCGCGGCGGTGCTGGTGTCTCGACTCTCGAGACTGTGATCCACCAACTTATCAATATTCGTAATAGATAGTAGTCTGGTTCCATCTGGTATCAGTTCCATCCTACCCCTCTTCCTATGTTGCTTCGATCTGGGGCTATAATCCCCGATGGCTGGTTGATTGCCGGTCATTGCTTCGGCGGTGATCGTTGAAATCCCATAGGTCCTTCCCAAGGTCAGCGTGATCAGCAGCGGAGGCACCACCCACCATCCTAGCACCTCACCACCATCTCACCCGCCAACAGCTCGTGATGACTCAGGAGGAGCAATTCGGGCCGATTCTGGCCCTGTTGAGTCAGAACTCGAAGGGGATTTATGAGCTTCTAAGTCACCATGTCGGAGATGAAGGCGGCGAAAGCCGATCTCGATGTCCGGAAACCAGAGGTTGACAACCGTGTAGCCAATCTGGAGCACGCCGTCAACAATCTCGGCGACCACGTCGAGCGCCTCACCAACAGCAACGAATCCGCGAAGAAGGACAAGTCGTTGGAGCCTTCCGCGTCCACCCATCGGACGAGCGAGAAGGTGCAGATGCCAGATCCTGTTCATCTGGGATCGACCCCCATAGGGGCGGCTTCTGGGCCAAGTGGCCATGGCGACGAAACCCCCCCACCGGAGCGCTGGATTCGGGGTGGTATATACCACCCTAACTCTGCCTCTGGTCACAGGTGCGCAACTCTCACACCAATTCCGTTTAACTTGAGTGGTTCTACAATCTGTGATCCTCACATGTGTTCAATTATCCATGCTCCTGCCTTACCATACCAGGATTTCCCAAAATTTGATGGAACTAATCCTCACTTGTGGGTTAAGAAATGTGAAACTTACTTTGATGTCTATCATGTTGATCCTCATCTCTGGGTTAAGCTAGCCACAATGAATCTAGCTGGATCTGCTGAATTGTGGTTCCAAACTCTGCAAACACCAATAGAGAAATTGAGTTGGAGCACTTTTATCCTTGCTGCTTGTACTAGGTTTGACAGAGATGAACACAACCTTTTGCTTAGGCAATTTTTTCATATTCACCAACAAACATCCACTGTTTCTGGGTATGTAGAGCATTTTAGTGATCCTACCATAGCACCCTCTGTTAGCACAAATCATTTTGTTGATGGTCTTAGAAGAGATATTATAGCTATTGTTATGGTACACAGGCCTCAAGATCTTGATACTGCTAGCTCTTTGGCTTTCTTGCAGGAGGCAACACAAGATCTGTCTAAGAAGTCAGAAATGGGCTATTATTCTAAGAAACACAGTGCTGATTCTGCTAAGACTTCTACGTCGTCCTTGCCAAGCCCACCAAGGACAGCCGATGAGAAGAAATCTCTGGATCCTCCTAAGACAAGGCCCAATGATGATAAGTTGCATTGTCTGCGCTAAAGTCTTATAGAAGATCCAAGGGGCTTTGTTTCAAGTGTGGAGAAAAATGGAATCCACAACATAAGTGTCCTACAACAGTACCATTACATGCTATGAAAGAACTTTGGAAGTGCTTTTCTCATTGTTTACACCAAAATTTGGAAGGAGTCTTGCAGAGACTTAAAAAACTCCTAAAATCATGTCATCAAGGGAGCAGTTGTGTGCAGATCGGAATTAGCTGATTCGAATGCAGCCCGGGATCGGCTTTCTTCAGGCAGCGCAGACAGATAATGACAAAGGCTACGATTGGCGCTAGGACGAAACATGATGGACTCTACAAAAAGGAAAAGATTAGAGTCCAAGTTCTCTTAAATTAAGAATGTTTTATTTTATGCCAAAAAATTATAACGAATCGTGTTCGAGTAGGATTCATGTTTAGACTCCGGGTATAAATATCAAACCCCGACTATTGTAAAAAAACAACAATCAATCCAATATACAAGTTATTTACTTTTTTTTGGCTCCGGCCACCCCTTAGGAGTAGGAGTAGAGTAGATCTCAGCGAGTTCTTCAGCAAGTACGGTTGCATCGATCCGATCGATCTCCACTGTTTGTTGTAAGTACTGTCATGGCTTATACCTCTGTTCGTACAGCTGCATCGATCCGGTCGACCTCCACTGCGACTCTGGTATAAGTTAGTTATCGATTCTTGCTTAGTTCAAGTATGGCTGCATCAATCCGGTCGACCCCCACTGCATGAACTAGATCAAGGTCAAGTTATCGGCTCTATCATAGAATGACAGTCTTTGGTAGATTCATTAAGTTACCGATATTGCTTATTGCTTTCATTATTTATTTGAATTACAGCAATATCACTCTGTCCGATTGGGATTGATCTAGATCGGTCTTATATCTTGCTTAGCCCATCGTTTGTTAATCTAAAGCTGATCTAATCTAAACCTTAAACGATGAGTTACGTTTTATCGGCTGTTTTATGTCAATCTTGATCGTGCATAGCGTGCGGTTAAAGCATGTTGCGTCTTGAGTAGATTTATTGGCTAGAGAGAACCGTTCCACGGCCCGTTATCACGGCCTGTGTGATTCTGCCTCACACCCCACTATTAGCACTGTGAAGTGGAGATCGTTATTTGATAGATCTATTCCTGATAAGGCATGACTTTAACCGTGCGTTATGCCTGAATAGGCCGTTTTAGCCAATATTGAGTGCTTTCACGAACAGTTCGCATCACGAGACTGTTGAAGTAAAGATAGGTTGAAAGATATGTTAGCCCCATGATCTTATTATTGTATTACGGCCTGCATAATTCTTCCTCATGCCCCACTGATATTAGTAATAAGTTAGGGTCATCGAGTCTATTGTTATTTCTACGGCCTGCATGATTCTGCCTCATGCCCCACTGGTTATAGCGATAGATGAGATCTAACATGTTCATTAGATTTATGTTTATCAAACGGTTAAGTGATGTTGAATTGTTTCTTTATATAAAAGGAGTTTGGTTGCTTGTAATCATTGGCTCAGCATAAACCAATCATTGTCGATATCTTATTGCCATTGATTAATATGTGCTCAAATAACGACATTTATCTTGAATGATAACCGATTCTTCTTATACAACCCAATGAGCTTTAACCGATTTATTCTCATGAATATGCTAGAATCGGCTGTTTAGTCGATCTCCTCTCATATCGGCTCTCAGAGCCGCACTTTCGGGACTGTCTGACAACACCGGCAAGTTCCGCCCTTAATTACTGATGAATTTTCTCTCCTTATCAACTACAGAGTCAAATTGACTGGCACGTCTTGGGAGGAGTGCGCAGGATCGACCACCCCTGCGCTGAAGCTAGGCGGATCTACAGCTCCATCGAGCAGATCCTTCTGGCTTGCTGCGTGTGTCCTCGGTACGGGACAAATTCTGTGTCGATACACGTTTCTGGCACGCCCGGTGGGACACCACAATCGTCATGGCGGTTCACAACAATGACGACATCCTTATGCTGCATTATGAAGATCTACCTGATGGGAATAAGGGTATCACAACAAAGCTATAGAAGAGTTTCAGAACAAGTGTTTATTGTCCTACACCAAAACATGTGATAACACAATTGTTCAGAAATTTCCACTGCCAAGAGTTCTGTTACACGGGCAGACAGACACAACTAAAGCTAAAGACAGGCGTTTCTTTAAGGAAGTTGTAGACAAATCTGTTCATGATGCCATATCAAGCTATAACGAAGCTTTCGTGGACATATTCCACAACGCCATAAGAGAGACGATTCATGGATTTCTAGTTGGTCAAGGCGGACTGGCTTGTTAGAACATTCCAAATCCGTCGACCTAAGGGACTAATCAAGTCAGTACCAGTCATCAAAAAGTAGCACTAGCTGGTAGTGGTGATGTCCAGACGGTTCAGGGTTCATCTGAACAAACTCAAGGAACTACTACAAATCAGACACAGTACAATCCTAGATCGTCAGTACAGCATATGCAACAGCCGATGGGGCAAAGTCAGAACCAGGTGATCAATTTTGGTACATCAGGCCACATACCGTTGTCGGCTCAAAAAATAGCACAATCAATTTAAAGGATCCATAGAGATATAGATCCTTATGTTTACAATCTAAGACTTCAAGCAGCAAGCTAGCAAAGAGCCCAGCAGATTGAGATTCCACAAGGGTATCACTATGGCACAGATTATAATACCCTCCACATGATGCCAAATCTAGGATATCAAGGCACACGAGATTTCAATCCACAGATGGGTCAGCAGGTATAGAGAAATCCAAATCTACAAGCTGATGAGTTATTGCTGAGGGTGACCGAGATGATGAAGAATCAGTTCGGTCTGAAGCCAAAAGGGCTGACCTTTTCATATAAACGTCCATATCCAGAATGGTATGATTTGGTCGCTCTTCCCACAAATTATAGACTCCTAGAATTCGCTAAGTTCACTGGCCAAGATAGTACAAGCACGATAGAACATATCAGTCGGTATCTTACACAATTGGGCGAAGCATCAGTTGAGGATGCCCATCGAGTTTGTTTCTTCTCTCTGTCCTTATCAGGGCTAGCCTTTACTTAGTTTTCATCATTGCCAGTCGATTCCATTGCCAATTGGGCTGACCTGGAGAAGAAGTTTCATACATATTTTTACACTGGGACTGGAGAAAAGAAGATTACCGATCTGACAACTATAAGGTAGAAGACTAATGAATCGGGCACTGAATTTCTTTAGAGGTTCCGAGAAACCAGGAACTTGTGTTTTTCCTTAAACTTGGTCGATGATCAACTAGCTGCTTTGGCTGATCAAGGAATGCTATCGATGTGGAAAGAAAAGCTGTTGGGATAAGAATTTGACAACTTGGATCAATTGGCTCAACGAGTAGCAGCGCTCAATAGACAATTCCAGAGTATGCGCAGAGATACCCGGTTCTTGAAGAGTATCACAGCAGCCAAAGCTTATGATCCATACTCAGTCGATGATAGCTATGAAGATGAAGAAGAAGAGGTTGCTGCAGCTGAATGAAATTGGGGCAAGAAGACAGTAATTGTGCCAAATCCTAAGGGAAGAGTCGAGTAGAGCTATGACTTTGATATCACCAAATCAGATAAGCTCTTCGATTTCTTGCTTGAGAAAGGGTAGATCAAGTTGCCCGATGGTCAAGTCATGTTGCCCCTTGATCAGTTGAAGAATAAGAAGTTCTGTATGTTCTATAATGCTACTTCTCATTCCACTAATGAAAGCAGAATCTTCAGGCATCATATACAGAGAGCTATTCAGCAGGGGAGGCTCAAATTTGATATGCCTCGGAAAATAAAAGTTGATGATAATCCTTTCCCAGGAGATCAAAATATGGTTGATGCTAGGCTATTCAAAGGAAAAAATAAGGTCTTAACATCAACCAAATCCAAAGAAGCTGGAACAGTCGATCCCAAGATGCAAATATCGGCTAACGAGTACAGAGAGATTAGAAGACGTCATGCCAAGCAAAAGAGACGATACGAGCAGGGGAAGACGTCAAAAGCAGAGACAACAAAGCCGCGGGTCACATCTCGAATTCTATTGAATAAATGATAGCGACAGAAGAAAAAGGATTATCAGCGTTGGTTAAAAGATCAAGCGTACCAGCATAAACTGAAACAAGAGAAGTATGAAAGGGAACAAGCCGAATTACATTGGAATTGTCCTTTTTTAGACATTGCTGGAATGATGGTTTGAAGTTGTCTACTAGACATGACTGTCCAGAATGTAGCAATCAATATCCGAAGTATAGGCAGTCTCAAACTAGCCGCCGGTCTATCCATGCTCAAGATGAATATCATCGTAATAACATGGATCGGCGCTTAAAAAATAAAAGTGTTCATGATCGGCTTGGAAAAAGAGTCGTTGATTAGGACTGGGCTGATCATGGAGAGGAAGGCACTAAAAGAAAATATGTGTGGCAGGAAGGCCAGTGGTGCCTAGGAGGTTTAACAGGAAGCCAGAAGAGAAGGGTGCAATGCCTGAGGAATAAAGAGATGGAACAGGCTCAGGCATTCGGTAAAACTCAAGTGTGGCGTACCAAGCAAATAGCCGATAGGAAGCAACCATCGGCTAATATCCAAATGGCTTTTATGTTGCCATCGGAATTCAGAGCTCCGACAGATCAAGAAGTTTATTCGGATTTCGATGAATCAGAGTATGAGATAGTTGCCAAGTTGACGGTTGTACAGCAAGCAATATTTGATAAACCAGTCAAACATCAGCACTTAAAAGTTTTATATATGAAAGGTCTTGTTGATGGGAAGCCGATGAACAAGATGTTGGTGGACGGAGGTGCTTCTGTCAATCTTATGCCTTACACTACTTTTTGTAAACTTGGCAAAGGACCAGAAGATCTGATGGAGACTGACATGATGCTTAAGGACTTCGGAGGTAATACATCTAAGACCCAGGGGGCAATAAACATCGAACTAATGGTCAGAAGCAAGACTCTGCTCACCACATTCTTCGTCATTGATGGAAAAGGGTCGTACAGTTTGCTCCTCAGTCACGATTGGATTCATGCGAATTGCTGTATACCATCGACCATGCATCAGTGTTTGATTCAATGGCATGGAGATGACATCGAACTGGTTCGCGCTGATGAGTCCATGAGCATCGCAACAGCCGATCCAGTCTTTTGGGGACTAGGAGACTTCAAATGTTTTTCTGGCAAGTCATGGGAAAGGGGCTTCATTAAAATCAGTAATGAAAGCCAACAGCCGATGCAAGCGATCGGCTCTGAGAGTTTATTTTAGTGAAAAATCATGGCTTCACATCGGCCATTGGATTAAAGGAAAAATAAGCGTTGAGTCTTGGAGATGGGTTTAGGCTGACGTATGTGAATGCTGAGTCAAAGTGTGAGTGTGATTCAGAGTTAATGGATTTCTTAAAGAAGTTCTATTTTGCTTAATAGTACGCTTGACCTAGGTTGATTGATCATTTGACCTTTGATATGAAAAAGTTCTACGGGGTGTTATCCTAACATTTGATCAACCCTTGATAGCCGATTCGTTCTCGGCTTTAATAGCCGGTACCAGAAAGGTATCGTCTCTAGTTCAAAAAATGAAAATCTTCAAAGACAATAAAAGTCAATACGATATGTATCGCCTATAGAGCAAAAATAATCATACACAAGGGCATTACATTGAGGCACATTCATGAAAGAACATGAGTCTTTGTTCATCAGATTACCCTAAGTACAAACTAATCAAAGACCTTGTTCACCACATCCTGAGCGGATGTGATGTCTACTATGGCCTCCACTGCCATGGTGAATTCTTCAAGCAGGTCCTCATGCTCCTCAGGGCCATTGCCCATTGGGAAACCAGTCTCCATGGCATGGAGCTCGTACCCAGTTTGGACTTGTGTCGCGGTCAGTGCCACCGCCGCACCATGACGAATGCCATGGAGGGCGATCTCCTGAATGCGGACCGGGATGTCTTGGAGATGAGCGTCGATAGGGAACCCCGCGCATTAACGGCATTCGCGGCTGCGTTCGCTGCTAGTTGGAGAGACTCCAACTGCACCACTAGGGCTAACAGTCACAAGAACAAAAGACTATCAAGATAGAGATAATGGAAATTGGAATGAGGCATTCCTAGAATTTATCTTACCCGCCACCATGGCATCAGACTCGGCTAGCCATGCTCGGACGATGCTGGCCTCCTCCTCAGCCATGTGAAGGGTGGCCTGAGAGACCCTGAGGTGAATCTCTAGTTAGACGTTCTACCAAGTCTTCTCGGTATAGCGATTCTGAGCCATCCTCCACTCATGAAGGTAGCACCGGGCGTCGTCGCCATTGTAGTAGTCGAAAGAATCCGATGATGAGTCCGGCACATAAGGTGCGGCGTCAGAAGGCCCACCGGCCCTAGGAAGAGGACGGAGACTATCATTCACAACAAACCTGTGGGCGAGTCAGAACTGTTCGTCATCATAAACAAGAAATGTCAATCTCACCTCATGCATCAGAGACGCTGGTTCATCGGCACATTCTCTTCTGGGATTTTCTCCGCCGCGTGCTTGCCTCGGTTGCCTTCGCCGGCTATGAAGGATGTTTGGATCTACGAAAGGGAGAAGAAAAAACACTACAGGATTTTGGCAAGCGGAAAAGAGCAAAGGTACAGTTGCGAGTGGAGATGTGTTCGAGGCCAAAACCACTGACTAGTATTTGAAGACCTGAAGCGAAGAGGCGGACGCCTCGGGACGTGTAAAAGGCAACCGCAATTAATGGAAGGCGAAGCGCCACTTCACTAATGCCGATGGGAGTACGGCATTGAGCAACTGAAGGCAGGAAATTGAAGGGTTCTCTTAATGAAAGCTGTGTTTTCAGACTTGATTGGATTAGAAGTCTGGGATTGGCTGTATCAAATTGGCTCTTTAGCCAAAAAAGAAGCGCAATTAAATAACGGAGGGTATGATCAATTCTACACAAGATACGCGTTGACATGCAGATCTCAAGTCTAGAACATCATGGGTCACTCTCAATATTTCTAGCCGAATAGCATCAGCTCCAGCGATCTGTTTGACTTCTTCGGCTAATCTAGGGATGCTCTCGAAGACGTACTTATGATGGCCAAAAGCGAGATAGCCGGTATGGTCACTTAATCAGGGGAAACCTTATCGGATCAAGCGTTGTGCGCTTAGTGCATTTTGGAAACACTGAGAGGAGAGGAAGGATTCAACAGAGCAATCAAATGGGGAATATTTAAAGGAATATTACCCTAACATTTGGATTAATACTTGACAACCAATTTGCTTGGTTGACAGCTCTAATAGCCGAAACTAGAAAGGTATCGCTTCTAGTGCTAAAATAAACCCAGAAGGGTATAAGCCGGTACAATGTGTATCGCCCGCAGGAGCGAAGCAAACATGGACAGAGTGATGCATATAGTATGAAGTATGAAACAAAAGGAAAAATCACTCAAGACAGAGGAAGTGTTTGCTAATATCACTTATTACAAACTATGGGCCGAAAAACACTTTGGCTATTATATCATCGGCCTAGGAGATAAAGGTTACAGAGTTGGCAATGTCGGAGAAATCCTTGACCAGGTGCTCATAATCTCTAGGATATCTGGTGGCTGAAGCTCCATGGGGAAGAAGCCAAAAATTATGGCCGGAGTGGACTTGCGTAGCAGCCAATGCCATGGCAGCACCATGACAAACGCCATGAAGAGCAACTTCTCTAACATGGTTTGGGATGTCATACAAGTGAACCACCGGAATGGCGCCCCTAGCATTGACAAATCCCACCGCATGGTCCACAGCTAAACGAAGGCTTTCCAGTTGAGCCGATAGATCTAAAGGATTTAAGAAAGAGGTGATTAGGATCTTGGAGGCAAAAGTTAAGAAGACATAGAAAATTATGGTAAATGTCTCACCAACGATTCTGGCTTCAGCCTTGGCCAGCCTCTCCCGTACCGGGTTGGCCTCAGGAGGTGATCGGCCCTGAACTATGGCCAGAGCCAACTCCTCAATAGCGAGGCAGTCGACAAGTTTCTCGCCGGTCCGGTCAATGGAGGCGATCAAGTCGTCATCTCTCGGCCTCCTCAGATAGTGGGGAAGCTAGCGACAAATTGGTGCTGAGGATGACCCCGAAGGCTGAGCAGAATCAACCCTTTGCTTTGAAATGACCGGAACATCGCAAGGTGCACCCTATTGACGAAGGGTGCGTTGGCATGATGAAGCAAATCCATCGAGAGCCTCCTCAGTAGATCTATTGCTGTTCTTCATGATCTCAAACCTATGGAAGAGCAGGAACTACACAAAGGACATGGAAGGTTTGAGATGAAGCGAGTTGTTTTTCGATCCCTAGCCGTGGCCCATATATATAGCCCGGGAAGGCAAAGAGATAGATTTCGCCAGGGGTGTGAAATTGAAATCAGATACGGAAATGGATCAATGCTCCGAGAATTCTAGGAAATGATAACGAAGAGATAACAGATTCGAACTCATTGCTTCCCCAAGTTGCAAAATATTATATATAGATACAAAATGTTTACATTCATCAGCAATCAGCCCACCAAGGTTTCTTTGGATTAAAGGAAGTTCGAATACCAACAAGGCCGAAAATTACTATAAGGAAAATGGACCCTTGGCCCATTTACTTTGGATTTTGGTGTTTGATGACCAACACAACCAAATTGGACTAATGAATTTGCAAGTGTTTGTTTTGTAGTCTAACAGGGTGCAAGACGTGACTTGGACGAAGGGGACGTGATGATCCGATGATCAACACCTTAAGCAAGACCTTAGGAGCACAAGAAAAGACCCAAGAGATCAAGCAAAGTCCAAGCATGAAGATAGGAACCAAGCCATACGCAAGATCACAAAGAAACGAGCTCGTAGATGCGACCGGACGCAAGGACCGGACGCTGGAAGCGCGACCGAACGCTGGACTGGTGGCTCGGCAGACAGGCGACCGGACGTGAGGACCGAACGCTGACGGCAACCGATCGGACGTAGGAACGCAGCGTCCGATCAAGTATAGAAAGGTTCCAGAGCGGCATATCTATGACCGGACACGTCCGGTGGTAGGCGACCGGACACTGGCCAACGTCCGATTAGCATATTGCCGGCTCAACGGTCGGGACAACCGGACGTGCCCGGTCAGGACGATTCAGCATCCGGTCAGTAGCAGTTTCGCGGGAATTCGACCCCAACGGCTACTTTCTCAGTGGGGCTTATAAATATAACCCCCAACCGGCCATTTGAGGCGTGTGGAACTGAGGAAACATACCAAGGGTGTTGATACACCATTTTAGTGATCTCCACATGCATAGTGCTTAGTGTTTTATTAGGTGATTAGCATAAGTGCTTTGCGAAGTGCTTAGGTTGATTAGACCACCGCTTATGCGCTTGCTCTAGGTGTTTGCCTAGTGTTTAGTGAGGTTTGCATACCTCTTGCCACCCTGTGCTTGCGAGCACAAGTGTTGTACATCGGAGGAGCTTGAAGTCTTGCGAGATCACACCAACCGCATTTGTGGTGTGGCCGCCACCATGTACTGGAGGGAACAAGGCCCGCGGCGTTTCGGCCGGAAGCTTGATAGTGAAGATGGCGGAGAGCATCCGGGAGAGGCTTGCCGAGAGGCACGTCGGAGACCCACTTGCATGTGGGGAAGGCCTGAGGCTATCCACGGAGTTACCCGACCGGGAGCTTGGCCCTTGCGAGGGATTCCTTGTGAGGGGCTCCAACAAGGACTAGGGGGAAGCTTGCGCGCTTCTCGATACCTCGGTAAAAATACCGGAGTCATCGACGGGAGTTTGCACATCTCTACCTTGCTCTTTAGCTTCCGCATTTACATTGATTACTTTACTACGTTTGCGGTAGAGATAGCAACACACTAGTAAAACCATAGTTGCACATCTAGATAGCTTATCTATTGCATAGGTTTTGCTAGGGCTAGGAAAAGAGGCCATAGTTTAGAGTTAGAATTTCAAGTTGCCTAATTCACCCCCCTCTTAGGCGTCACGGTCCTTTCAATTGGTATCAGAGCCGGTTGGCTCATATTTGGACCTTTGGCTTAACCGTCGTTGAGCTGACGCTATTGTAGAGTGGTTGGGATGGATACCGCTAGGCCTCCACAATTTGATGGCACTAACTTCCTTTACTATAAAGCAAGAATGGCTTGCCACCTTGAGGCGGTTGATTTAGGTGTATGGAGAGTCACTCGTGATGGGATGAAACCCATTAAGAATCCCGAAAAGCCCACAAAGAGTGATGAAAAAGAAATGCATTTCAATGCTAGAGCAAAGAATTGCTTGTTTGAATCTTTTAGCATGGATGTGTTTAACCAAGTGTTCACCTTAAATACGGCACATGAAATTTGGTTAAAACTCCAAGAGCTCCATGATGGCACAAGCAATGTTCATGAGCAAAAACATTGTCTAGCCAAGCAAAATTATGATTACTTTGCTATGAATGATGATGAGCTTGTTCGTGATATGTATTCTCGATTGAATCTAATTATCAATGAGCTCCATTCAATAGGATTATTAAAACTAGATGATGCAGACATCGTGAGGAAGATCATCTCTGTTCTACCACAAAAGAAATATGCAAGCATCATCACCATCCTTCACAACATGGAGAACTTGAGCACCATGACCCCGGGCATTGTCATTGGCAAGCTAGTGGCATTTGAAATGTCACATAAGATGGGTCAAGGAGAAGCATCTTCATCAAGCAAAGGCAAAGCTCTTGCTTGTAGCGAGAAGAAAAAGATGAAGGGCAAGAAAGTTGAGTCAAGCTCAAGCTCAAGCTCCTCAAGTGAAGAAGAAGATGACGATGATGATGAACAAGAATCAAGTGATGATGATCAATCTTCCTCCTCCACCTCCGACCTTGATGAAGAATCAATCAAACTTATCAAAAAGGTGGAGAAGATGATCGTAAGGCTCAATGTCAAGGGTGTGCCCATCCAAATTCAAGACCATGTTTTCACTAATCAAAGAAACGAGCAAAGAAAGAAAGGATGCTATGGATGCGGCGAGTTGGGGCACTTTGTGGAAGTTTGTCCAAATAAGCCCACACCCAAGGCAAAGAAGAAGGCGTGCAAGAACAAAGCCCTCACATCAATAAGGTCATGGGATGATTCCTCAAGTGAAGAAGATCATCACAAGAGGCGAGGGCACAAGCACTCATCATCAAGCTCTTCTCGTGTGTGCCTTATGGCACGAGGTAATGAAAGCTCATCCTCTAGTGAGAGCGATAGTGATGATGATTTGCCTTCTTATAATACAATTGTGCAACAAAATCTTAAATATGCTAAAGTTTGCACTAGTCAACAAAAGAAGCTCAAAAATTTAAAAGAAGAGCTAGGTAGTTCACAAAAAGCATACAAAAATTTGCTTGAACAATATGAAAACTTTGCAAATCTCAATGTTGAACTATCTACTAAAATTGAGCAACTTGAGGCTAGTGCAACAACAAATGCATGCACAATCAATGATGAGCAACTTTTAAAGAAAAATGAAAAATTAAAAGAAAAGTTAGCTAGCTCACAAGAAGCATATAATAGTTTGCTTGCTAAAATGGAAACCATGTGCAAACATTGTGATGAGCTAACTAATAAAGTTGCTAATCTTGAAGCCGTTAGCACAAACCCCACCAAGGCATCTAAAAAGAAAAGTTCTATCTTTAACATGTCTAAAAAGGATGCCTCTACTTCTTGTAATGATTTATGTTTAGACTCACCTTTGTGCAACCAAGTTTGTGTTGAGAAAGTTATTGTAGATACATGCACACAAAAGGTTGCAAAGGAGAATGAGCAACTCAAGCAAGAAGTAGCTCGCCTCACCAAGGACTTGACTCAAGTAAAAGGCAAGGCGAAGCAAACCCAACTTCATCAAGATAACACCGTCAAGGGAGTGAAGAAGCTTGATGAAGGACAAACCGTGGTTTGTTACGTATGCCACAAGGAAGGTCACAAGTCCTATGAGTGCAAGGTGAAGAATGGGGGAGGAGCAAAGAAGAAGGAGAAAAAGCAAACAAGCAAGCTCTCCAACACCTACACCAACAAGGTGGACAAAAAGGCCTCCACACCTTATCTCTTGAAGAAGAAGAAAAATGACAAGGTGGTGGCCATCAAGGTGAACAAGCAAGCCAACTATGGGGTCAAATGCCTTTGGGTGCCAAAGGAAATCATTTCAAACATGAAGAGCACCAAGAAGGTTTGGATCCCGAAAGGGAAGTGAGAAATCCGTCGGACATCGGGGAATTTGGAGACTTGGCGAAGTATGGGTGCATTTCATGGGGTGCATCATGATGGACAAAGTCATTGCCAAGTAGGTTAGTGAATACTATGGACCCAAATTCCCCTCCCCATGTTAGGTAACTAGATGTCATTACTTTCAATTAGTACTCTTTTCAATTGATATACTCTTAAAGCATCTAGTTATCTTTCATGCCTATGTTTGCATTTACATGCTTAAATCTTTTGTCATGCATTCAATAGGAATATCATATGGTAGGCTTGCTCGGTTTCATTATCAACCCTTGGAGCAAACCTACATGGTTTAAAATTGTTTAGGAGCACGGCACATAGCTTGTTTTATAATTATTTATCTAATATGTGCCAAAGTCCAATTTGTAGATAATCTCTCCCAAAATATCATCTTTCAAGTGGTATTTTGATACTTAAATCAATATGCACAAATTTTACAAGCATTCAACACTTGTGTGCACAAATTTAGGGGGAGCTTAATCTACAAATTGGATACTTTGAGACTAACACATTTTCAAGCTTATCTTGTGTGTAGTAGTCTCATTGCAAGGAAAATGGAGTTCTTGGAGGAAAGCATTATACTTCAATTGATAGAAATCAAATTGATTTTCACATGTGGTATTTCTAAACCGATATCACCATGATGATCTCTCTTTGATATTTATTTGCTTTCTCCATGCACTATATAGATTAACCTCTCTTGTGCAATAAATTGCTAATTATGCATATGCTTTGCTTTTCATCATATGTATGCATAAATTTAGGGGGAGCTTAGTCTATATAATGTGATAGTCAAGTTTTGTGACCTATTCCATGCTAATCAATTCATTCATTTGGTTCACAAAGTTTGACCCTCCCTTGTGCTACTAATGTATTCCTTTTTGAGTGTTTGATGTCAAAGGGGGAGAATTTGAAGGACCAAAGACAAGCATTTAGTTACAAGTAGTAATGGTCTAAGAAAGGGAGGAAAGTGAATTATGGATTAGTCTAAGTAATGGGAGAATTTCTTTAGAAAGCTAGGCTTTAATCCATAATATCACACAGGGACATTTGCAAGGGCAAGA
The DNA here is from genome assembly GCF_019320115.1 of Miscanthus floridulus. Classification (NCBI taxonomy): domain Eukaryota; kingdom Viridiplantae; phylum Streptophyta; class Magnoliopsida; order Poales; family Poaceae; genus Miscanthus; species Miscanthus floridulus. The sequence continues at coordinate 43,913,443 of NC_089595.1, forward strand.
CAAGCTTTTAAGTAAAGGTTTAATTGGTATCTGTCAATTAGTATCATATAACCTTGCCCTTTGCATTGCATCCTAGCAAGTAGGTAGTTTTTAATCTCCAAATTCTTATCATTTGCTTGCTTTGGTCGTGTTGTCATCAATCATCAAAAAGGGGGAGATTGTAAGGAAAATGGACCCTTGGCCCATTTACTTTGGATTTTGGTGTTTGATGACCAACACAACCAAATTGGACTAATGAATTTGCAAGTGTTTGTTTTGTAGTCCAACAGGGTGCAAGACGTGACTTGGATGAAGGCGACGTGATGATCCAATGATCAACACCTTAAGCAAGACCTTAGGAGCACAAGAAAAGACCCAAGAGATCAAGAAAAGTCCAAGCATGAAGATAGGAACCAAGCCGTACGCAAGATCACGAAGAAACAAGCTCGTAGATGCGACCGGACGCAAGGACCGGACGCTGGAAGCGCGACCGGGCGCTAGACCGGTGGCTCGGCAGACAGGTGATCGGACGCGAGGACCGGACGTTGACGGCAACCGACCAGACGCAGGAACGTAGTGTCCGATCGAGTACAGAAATGTTCTAGAACGGCATATCTGTGACCGGACGCGTCCGGTGGTAGGCGACCGAACGCTGGCCAGCGTTCGATCAGCATATTGCCGGCTCAACGGTCGGGACGACCGGACACGTCCGGTCAGGACGATTTAGCGTCCGGTCAGTAGAAGTTTCGCGGGAATTCGACCCCAACGGCTACTTTCTCAGTGGGGCTTATAAATACAACCCCCAACCGGCCATTTGAGGCGTGTGGAACTGAGGAAACATACCAAGGGTGTTGATACACCATTTTAGTGATCTCCACATGCATAGTGCTTAGTGTTTTATTAGGTGATTAGCATTAGTGCTTTGCGAAGTGTTTAGGTTGATTAGACCACCGCTTATGCGCTTGCTCTAGGTGTTTGCCTAGTGTTTAGTGAGGTTTGCATACCTCTTGCCACCCCGTGCTTGCGAGCACAAGTGTTGTACATCAGAGGGGCTTGAAGTCTTGCAAGATCACACCAACCGCGTTTGTGGTGTGGCCGCCACCATGTACTGGAGGGAACAAGGCCCGCGGCGTTTCGGCCGAAATCTTGATAGTGAAGACGGCGGAGAGCATCCGGGAGAGGCTTGCCGAGAGGCACGTCGGAGACCCACTTGCGTGTGGAGAAGGCCCGAGGCTATCCACTGAGTTACCCGACCAGGAGCTTGGCCCTTGCGAGGGATTCCTTGCAAGGGGCTCCAACAAGGACTAGGGGGAAGCTTGCGTGCTTCTCGATACCTCGGTAAAAATACCAGAGTCATCGACGGGAGTTTGCACATCTCTACCTTGCTTTTTAGCTTCCGTATTTACATTGATTACTTTACTACGTTTGCGGTAGAGATAGCAACACACTAGCAAAACCATAGTTGCACATCTAGATAGCTTATCTATTGCATAGGTTTTGCTAGGGCTGAAAAAAGAGGCCATAGTTTAGAGTTACAATTTCAAGTTGCCTAATTCACCCCCCCTCTTAGGCGTCACGGTCCTTTCAATTGGTATCAGAGCCAGTTGGCTCATATTTAGACCTTTGGCTTAACCGACGTTGAGCCGATGCTATTGTAGAGTGGTTGGGATGGATACCGTTAGGCCTCCACAATTTGTGGTTCTATATGGTCTTGAGCCTAGACACTTCAGTGTGGACATTACTCAATCCTACCAGGCCAACGATCTTACTTCTAGGTTGCAAGAACATGACTTGATGCAACAGCTTGTTTGGCAACACCTTATTAGAGCCCATCACAAAATAAAACTCCAAGAGGATAAGGATCGCTCAGACTGAGTCTTTCAAGTTGGGGATATGGTGTATCTCAAGACTCCGCCTTATGTTCAGACATTGTTGGCTCCAAGATCCTTGAACAAGCTTCCCTTTAAGTTCTTAGGACCATTATGTATTGTGGAACGTATTGGTCAGTCAGTGTATCGTCTTCAGCTGCCAGATGACTATCTGATTCACCCTATTTTCCATGTTTCCCAACTCAGGATGGCAGTGTCACCTAACACAACAGTAAGCTCTACTTTTCCTGACCTTACTCATGAGTTTTAGATTCCTATGGCTATCTTGGATCATCATTTATGATAGAACAAGGAGACCATGTACCTTAGCTTTTGGTGCACTAGTCTCATATTCTAGTCGAGCTTACCACTTGGGAAGACGAAGCCCATCTACGTTAGCAGTTTCCACATGCACCAGCTTGGGGACAAGCTGGTTCTCAATGAAGGGGGGATGTTACCATCACCAACCCAGCTCCTATCCCTGATGAAGCCCCAGAGATGCCTAAAGAGCCGGTGCTAGACATTAACGAAACTGAAGAAGTGAAAGCCCTAGTTTGGTTTTGGATAATTGATGAAACCTAAGTGTACTAACCTTTGTCATTAAGTGATGAATATGAGCTAGGTTGGTACACACCAAGTGATGGAGCTAGATGATGGTCAAGGTGGCGGTGATGTCCAAATGAGACGATTACGTGCTCTAACATGGAAAAGAAGAAAGAGAAAAATAAAATAGGCTCAAGGCAAAGGTATAAACTTAAGGCCATTTTGTTTTGCCGGTCAAGACGCAATAGAGTGCGTGATCAGGTTTAGAATAATAACCGTACTATAAAGAGGGGAAATCTTTAATTACAATGGTTATCTACTGCCACTAAGTATGAGTCTCATTTACATATACATTGCGCTTAGTGACGTGGTGAGATGTGTGAGTCTCATTTGCATATAAATTTTCTTTGTGAAAAGCTATCTCAAGTGCTAAATTTGGTTTGGTGCTTTTTGGGAAGAGATAGCACTTGTTTTGGGCATGTTGTGAAGTCTAACTAGAAATTCTTGCTCATAGTGCCAATTATTCTAGGCAGGGGTGCTCTATTGTTTGGTCATAATCATAGTTTTAAAAGGCGGTTAGGTGTCTAGGCGAGTGCTTGGTACGCCTGGACGCCTAGGCGGCACCTAAGCGACGCCTAGGGGACAAGGCTCCATTGTTTCCCAAGGCAAGCTAGGTACGCCTGGACGCCGGCGACGCCTTTAAAACTATGGTTGTAATTAGCTAGAAATTTAGTTGCCCCAAACTGGAATATCTAGTATAGGACTCCTCCCGCGTGAACGGTCAAATGCACGTTCGCCTGGAAATTTTTCCTGCCAGAGCTGGAATTTCCAGTTGAGCTCAGATCTACTTTGCCCCAATGGTCTTGTGCATGGGCTAAGGGGATTTAGGGTTGGAAAAGCCCCCTTTCTTCCTCCAACTTGCTCTTTCTTCTTCCCCATTGTTCATTTGAGTTCCCCAAAGGTAGAACAAGCTCTCTCCTCTCTCAACTCTGTCACTCCCAAGGATTTGTGCTCCATTCAAGTGAGAGATCGAGTTCTAGTGTTGATCTTGAGAGCTTCAAGAGCATCTCCTCCCTCTCCTCTCCTTTTCAAAGCTTGGTGCTCATTCATGAGAGATTGGGGAAACCCTAGTGTGTGCATTTGAGATCTCATTTGGTGGCACTAGGTAGTGATTATGGATTTCTTATTGCTCTTGGTGATTGTCGTCACCTAGACGGTTGGTGATTTGTTGATTGGTGTGGGGATTTGGTGATTGTGTCTGCCCCCAATCAAGGATTATATTTGTGAGGGATTCTTGACCTTTTTCCCATAGGAGATCGCAAAAGGTACTCTAGTAGATTGCTCGTGTCATTGAGCTACCTCACTTGTGGGTAGGTTCTTGCAGTGTCCATTTGTTGGATGAGGTTTGTGCAACACCTCTTAGCTACCGAATCACCAAGTGTTGGTCGACACAACGGGGACTAGCATGCCGACAAGCACGTGAACCTCAAGAGAAAAATCTTTTGTCTCTTGTGTCATCATATTGTGATTGGTTCATTCCTCGACATGGCAGTATAATTACCCTACTCACTCCATTACTTTCTTACCAACTAGTTGTAGCAAGCTCTTTAGTGTAGCTAGATTTGAGAGCTTGCTTGGTAGCTTAGTTTCATCTAGTGAAGCTCTTTAGTGTAGCCTTGTTGAGAGCTCTTAGTGAGTAGTGACTTAGCCTCTTGTGTGCCTAGAGATCATAGCAACTAGAATTGTTGGGTAGGTGGTGTAACACCCTAGTGTTAAGCATTACATTTAGCACTTGCATTTCATGAGCACAAGAATCATCGAAGCACTCATGAGCATGAGCATATGAAATTTCATCTTATTCTTACATATTATCACATGTGATGTTGATTATATACATGCATATGCTTGTGACAATGTGTGACCAATGCAACTGATGGTTGTGAGGTCACAAAAACACCTTAGACACATCTAGGATGGTAAATGGAACAATGTTTGTATTTATGACATGGGCCAATTTTGCTTCTAAGTCTTAGTTTACTCAAAATGTCATTTTTAATGATGCTAGTTTGACCAAAGTTGAACAGTAGCTTAGATTATTTGCATGGCAGTGCACCCTTAATAAAAGTTGTAGTTCTTGACATGGGTAACAAACTTTATTTAAGGGTCATGATCTAATTCAATGCCTAGCATGGTCAAATAGAGCCCACAAGTAGCAATGAAATGTTGTTTTCAAACTTAGAAATTTTGCTAAGTCTAAAGCTGGTTTCAGTTTCAAAGTAGCCTACTTTGGAGCATTGTAGTTTGAAACCCATGATGAATTAGACAAAACTAATTTAAGCAATCTTGTAGTACTCATGTAGCTCTACACTTTGTATTACTAAAGTTTTCACAAATTCACCACAGATTAGGAGATAGAGGAGAGGGATGATGGCAGTTTTAGTCGACTGAATTGGCTTCACCGATTCAAATTGGTCGAGCTCGGTGGCCGACCGTGCGTAGGCCATGACCACCAACTGGTGGCCGTACGCAAGCACTGGGCCCGCCGATCAGGCCAAAGGGGAGTGAAGAGGGAGGCGACTCCGCTGCTCCCTCCCATTCTCACTCTCTCGCCTTCGCTCTGCCTCTCTAGCGCTCGCCGAAGCGAACCGGAGCACCGCACCGTCACCACCACACCGCCACACCTCCGCCACGCTCCCTGACCATCCACGCAGCACTGCTACCCAATCCACCTCGCCCACACCTTCACCACCACCTCCTCCACCTCCCCGAGCCGCTAACGCCATCGTTTGAGCACGGGTAAGGCCGCATTGCGCCATTGTCGTCGCCGCCATGGCCACGGAGTGACACTGAGCTCCGAGCTTGCCGGTGGGTAGCCACCACCATAGCATCTCTGACCTTTCCCTCCCTCATTTGGTCATCGCCATAGGGACTAGCTGCTAAGACCGCAGCCGGCTTAACTACTACCACTGCCGTCGCGCAGGAACGCGCTGCCGCACCGAGTGCGCCCGCCATGGCCGCGAGCTTAAGCTTGCCGCTGCCGGCCCATGCTAGATCCCATCTTCCCCCTCCCTATGTTTGTTTCTGCACTGCCATGACCCATAGCACCTTCTCCTATGACAGAGACCCGTCACCAACCACCGTCGGAATGGCAAGCACCGCCACATGCGCTGTGTGCCGCCATGCCGCCATGCATGTGGCCAGAGCTCATCGTTGCTCCACCGTGGCTTGATCCACACCATAGAGCTCTGTTGGGGTCTATAGAAGCTATAGCCGCACTCGCCTGGTCATGCCATCACCGGAGATGGTGAGTCCACCACTGCGCACCGGTGAGGTTGCTTCGGTGATGCGCCAAGCCAACTAAGGGTACCCCTCGTTGCGGCTTGACAAGGCGAGTGTAGTGGTGACGACCTCACCGCCGGAGAGATATAGCCAGTCAAACGTCATGCTTTGCTCCTGTGTCACTGACGTGTGGGACCCGTTGACCATGGGGCCCAGCTATCGGCACCTCTAGGTGCATTAGACCGGGTGCACCTAGCTGCTGGACTCAATTTGAAATTTGATTTTGTTTATTTATTTTCACAGATTTGAATACAAACTTCAAAAATTTATATCTTGAGTTAGGAGTGTCCAATTTGGGTGAACCAAATTTTGTTGGATTCATCATGAAGTTTACTATTTGATAAAAATATTAAACCTACTGTTTGGAATATTTTTCTGGTATAATTAAATTGAGTTAGATAAGTGCTTTTAAATTTGTTTCTATCTTGTAAAATGCATAACTTGAGCTAGAGAAGTGCAACAAATGTGATTCCAATTTTGATGGTCTTGTGTTGGCATGCTCTAGCTAGGAAAAACACTAAACCTATAGTAAGCATGCTTGGAATATGATCTTGCGATTGAAATTGGATTAAATGCTAGTTTCTGGTGAAATTAATTAGGCTAAATATATGTAACCTCTGAGCATGAAATTATTTACACAGTTTCTTGTGCTATGGTAAAAGTAAGAAAAATATGAAATCTATTGTTTGACACTTTTCACTAGGCTAAACTATTTTTGTTAAAATAAGTCTATGCAACTTGTCATTTTTGTAGAGGTTGCTATACTTATCCAAATGGCATGAAATTTATACAGTAGACTATTGGGGTTATATGTAACCGACTTTAATTTTCTTAGAAATTATTGAGCACTAGAAATATTTATCCTCTAAATCACCCTATCATATAAGGAAAATTAATAAATGAATATAAATAAATTATTTGGGCTTAACCATGATGTTTTCTAGGGTTCTTGTGATGCATATGATCTGTTGATGTTAGTAGTGGGGCTCAGAAATAATTGGTTATAGGCATCTAGTTACTTATGGCTCTATAATTCAATTGGATGACTGCATGTATAGTTTCTGTTGTCATAGTGTTTTCATAATGAAGATGAAGTCTGCTGTGAATTTTGTTAATAACAAAGTTGTAGATAACTTACTCATATTGCTTCTCCTAAAATTTCATGGTCATAGGCCGAATGGTTTAAGAATTATAGCTGTTAGAAGTCTGCTATCAGATTTGCTTGTCCTCTGGACAGATCTAAAAGATTGAATTGTTCGACCTAGATAGCTACTGAATCAGCTTAAGATGATTAAAATAAGGTTTTAGGAAATTTCATAAGCCTTCCAGAAAGTCCATAACCATATTGTTTGGATATGTATAACTCCAGTTATGGTCAAAACAAGTACTGTTGTCTTGCAGCCCCGAAAATGCTAAATAGGTGTTTGTTTAACTACTAGAGAAGAGATATGCACCTACTCAGTAAAAGAAAGTTAATCTTGTTATCTCCCTAATACCATGTTGTTAAGGACATTTATGTTTATGCATCATATCATATCATCCATATCATTACCATGCATTCTTGTATCTTTTTTTGCACTCATGCATATAGGATCGCCAGAAGGAATCACACTCTTGGAGTTTGAGGTAGAGGAGGAGGAGAATCAGGAGGCACCACAACAAGTAGCCCCCAAAAGCGAGGAGCAGGCTCCTGAGGAATTACCGGAGTGCCCCGATCATAGGCCTACCTCCTTTATGAAAGGCAAGCCTCGAAGCAGTCTAAGCCTCCTATGTTTTTACAAATATCACTTGAGTCCTTTATGTTTGATGCATTAGGTTATAAGAGTTGGCTGAAAACACTTGATGCATAGAACTATCTTGTCCAGAAATATACCTTAAACCCTGTGTAGGTCCAGGATCGAATATATGCTTAGCCATCCTTAGACTAGTAGAAGTTGGGTGATTTCCTATCACCTGCGAGATATAGGTGGATATCAGAGCACGGTTGGCTATATTGGCTATCGTGGAAAAATAACCATGGGATGTTATCTAAGTGGAGACCGGGCGGGATCTTATATGCATATGGTCTGGGTTGGCTATGTTGATCCCGTCTGTGTCGATTAAGGACCGTACCATTATTGGTGCTTCTGTCGAGATTTAACGCATGCCTCTCACTTAGTTGGCCGGATAACTCGTTCCAACCGTGAAGTCGAGTAGCTCAACTCAGGCCAGGCCTCGTTCTGTTAGAGTGCACACTCTGGATGTTAGTAAGGATGTGCGGGGAGCCAGACGTGAGCCCAAGGGTAGGCCGGGCCTGAACGTCCTGTCAGCTAGTTGTCCCTGGTTGTGCGACACTGATCGAACCCGCGAAATGTGTACCTAGGTTGTACCAAAGGTGACCCGACGCGACCCCGATGGGGAAAGTGTGGGTTTATGTTAGGAATAACTACCCAGCTGGTTGCAATCGATTCGAATCACCGTCTCTCCTGGATAGTGAGAAACTCGACTAGTCCCAACATCGTAGTAATTGGACTATAGAATTTGATGGTTATATTGGACATGGGAATGCTACACCGGCTATGGTTATTATTGTGATACTACATAATGATATATCACATGTGTGGCACATGTTAGTTGTTAATCTAGAGGTGAATAACTATAATTCACTTGATACCCGAATTATAAAATGTATAGTTGAACTAGTGGCTTTTTATGCAAAATATTGTCAAGCTAACTCCACTTATAAAACCTTGCATGATCCTTGGAGTCACATTATTTTTGGTTTATGATGGGTAAGTCTAGCTGAGTACCTTCTTGTACTCAGGGTTTATTTTCCACTTGTTGTAGATAATACAGTCTATCATGGATATTGAAATAACTGCTTCTGTCCCGCTGTGGACGAGGAGTAGGCCATGGGCAAGGCGCTTCTATATATCTAATCTATGATGCTTTTATGGGATGTGCTCATAAACCGGCAAGTATTTGAACAATGGTGTGAGATGTTAGTTTCAAAACTACCTTTGCTTCTGCTACTACTTCATTTGAACTTGGTTTGTAATAACTTTAATTGTATTCCGATGTATGGTGAGGTATTTGTGAACTTTATGTAATATGCGGCATGTATGTTGAATCATGTACGATCTTGGTTGTATGTTGGCGATGAATCGAGAACCTTCGTGGTACTCGACGGACTACCGGGTTTATATGGGCTCAAGTATGACAGTGCGATCGTTTCGGTGGTTGCCATTGTACTTGTGCTCTTATAAATTGGTCGATTCTGTCACAGGTGGCTTGCAACCCTTATAGAGCTAGAGCAAAAGTGCATTTCGCCATTTAGGTTACTAACCTTGTGCTCTAGTGTTATTGTAGAGATTTTTTATAGGCTATTCACCCCCTCTAGCCATTTAGGACCTCTCAAGAAGGTGAAAGGAAGGAAGGAAGGCCGCCAACGGGCCAAGAAGAGCAATCCGCTGGTTCATGGGCTGAACTAGGTGAACCAAGACTGGCCCTACATGGCCCAAATCGAGGTCCAACATGTAACGGCTCCCTCTTGTATCGCTGGAGAGGACAAGTGCGACTTGAACTCGGTCATATCTCTGAACCGTACCCTGCGGGCGGCGTTGACGGCGAGAGTGGCAGTGCTGGCGTCTTGAGACCATGATCCACCAACTTATCAATATTCATAATAGATAGTAGTCTGTTTACATCGCTTTAATGTTTCACTAGCTAGCAAACATGTCTCTGCGTTGCATGAAAGTCAGTACATTTTGAAATCGGATTTCATACGAATAATGGATGCAAGTTGTTCTAACTCATATGAGTACGAACCATTGATCAGGGTCATATATGGGATGCGAGATACGGATGGCGCAAGGGCAGGTGCGACACTCAAGACTATGAGCAAATCATTTTTCTATCCCTATCCTAGTTCTTATTCTATTCACTGCAAATGTGCATGGGTTTAGATTCATCATTGAGCTTATATGTGAAATTTGAGTGCGTTCTGCTTGTTGAAGAGTTCGTGAGGAACTGGCTAGGTAATGAGATGGACAGGTTTTTTGGACATGACGAAGGAGGCCAGACCATTCCCTTGCCACTCACCATCATGTACTACTTGGAGATGAGAGCTAACAAACAAAGGTCGTCGAGAAACATCGGGCAGTGTTATTCTTGTTCTGTGCCGACGCCGACATCAACACCTTGCATTGTTGTGGACGCAGATGAATAGTTGCTGGTCTGCTAGATGGAACGCATGGCTATTCAGTTGGAATGTGACGTTGGTGAGCATGAGCCTTCCATATGACTCGACCACGACCAAGCCATCGAGGTCGAGCCCTGCGTCGATGAAGTTGTTAGTATATAAACTGACCTCGTGGTGGGGCAACTTTGGCAGATAGGATGGGTTGTGGGGTGGAGTCGGCGAGCATGTTTCATGCTCCTCATATGTTGTTCGGAATTGAGAAGGGCGGTGTCACGAGAATAGGGGTGGGCAGATGTCCGAATCCAACAGTCGCACGATTCAATATCAGTATATACTTAAAATATGGTGGGATGTGATATTTTAAACGATCTCAAATGAAATAGTTATTAACTTCAAAGTGTTGATCTCATCAAGTACTACAACTTTTATGTTGACTTCTTACCCATTCGACATTGGCAACCATCAAAAGTATGATCTCGAAAATCATTTTTAATATTTGGATGCATCAACCATGTCAAATTAAAATGTTATCAAGAACAAAGTTTTAAATCACTTTAAAGCATATAATTTTAATATAAGGTTTGTCTTGATCTGACTTTATATAAAAAAAATGTAAATATTTTAATGCAAAACAATATAAACGGCAGTGACGGGTAATTCGTGGTTACACTGGTTGTGTTACCTAATGGTCTATTATTGTTTGTTGTAGCCAAAAACCGGTAGTGAAAACATAACTATCACTGCCAGTTGTAGCACGAACCAGAGATATACAGCAGTGTTTGGAACAGGGAGCTAGTAAATCCCAATGACAGACATAACAAACCTGAAATATGTTTGGCATGCAGCACAAATTACAACAACTACGTTCTTTCCCAACAACTCGTCCATGATATGGAAACGTTTCCTGCATTGCACACCTACCTGTGGAACTCATAGAGGCCATCATGCGTGTGGAAGGCCGTCTTGGCGATGTCAGGCAGGGTTCATATGGACCTGATGGTAACCCGAGAAGAGGTCGAGCTTAGTGAAGTATTTGGCGTTGTGGAGTTCGTCGAGGAGCTCGTCGAACACGGGAATAGGGAAGACATTGATAAGGATTGACTCGTGGAAGGGTAAGTGGTGGTGGATTGGATAAAAACTTGAATCACTCGGAGATCACTCAATAAGATCAACTAGCACCGGAGATTACTCTACGGGTTTCTCAAAGAAGAGCTATGCTCAATTCTCGAATCATATCAATATCAGCAATATCAGCCACCCCCTCAACTGATGGATTAATTATATGGTTTATTCATACTAGAAACATCCCTCCTAAGAGTCCTCGGTTTCTCCCGCAGCCACAAAACAGCCTGTGCAGCTTCCACTAAAATGGTCATAACTCCTAGCTCGGAAGTTCGAAAGATGCACTTTTTATTGCGTTGGAAACTAGACTCTTATATCTTTTCAATGATATAGCATATGAATGCTAAAGCTATAAATATTAATACCAGGAAGCCACGGAATATAAGAGTAATTCTGCATGCTTCCCGTGGCCGTATCCGGCGTCCTTCTCTGGTCTCGGGTGCGGCCCCTTCTCTGGTAATGGTGGCCCCACATGACCGTCTCATTCTGTAACATGTGATTCTCTCCAGTTTGGTTTGGACACAATTAGAAACTAACCCAGATGGAATGATCGTGATATGGAACTTCCAGTGGGGTAGGTATATACTTAGAAAAGACATGCATTGGATGATTGGGATGTGGGTTCAACTTTGAAAACCCACTAAACCCGTTGGACCTTAGGGCAGTCCCAACGGGGCATTTCCATGGCACTAATGATGCTCTATTTAAGCTAAAAGTCTAACATGACATCCAAAATTAATGAGGAAAGAGTAAATTGAGAAGAAATTGAGAAACAAAGTCAGCTCTTGAACCAAGGTCGAAGAAACCAGTAGTTTCAGCGATGTGGGGTCGTGTAGTTTCCTTCCATGTGGGTCCCGATCTAAAGGTCGTCGTTCGCTCATATGCCTCACCGAGTCACCGCCTGCCGCATCCTCGCGGCGCGCTGCGGCCACCATGTGCTAGCCGCATCCTCACGGTGTGCTGTGGTCGCCGTGCGCAAGCCGCTCTGACCTTTGTGATGCATCCGCGCGCGAGCAGAGAGCCTCCATCCTCCACCGGTGCCTCCCGCATCACAACATCCTCCCTGGCCTCCACGCGCCCCATAGATCTTGCCGTGATTCTAGAGTTCAGCCTCTTGTGCAGATCTTGAATACCAAGAAAGCCTTCCTTCCCCTACAGATACACGGAGAGAGAAAAGAAACTGATGTAGCTTGACTTAAACCCTGTTTGGATCCATTGGCTGCTACTTTCTCTATTCTCTATTATAAAGGACACATGCACATCAAGATCATTACCTGACCCAAGGTTTTTCCTGATGGCCAAAAAAAGAAAGGCCCAAAAACCGTCAGAAATCATATTTCTGATGGGCAGCCGTCGGGAACAAGCCAACAAGAACAGCTCGACAGGAAATGCTACTCACTACTGAATTGAATTCAGGTTCTTTGCCAAGTGCCTGAGGCACTCGACAAAGAACACACGGCAAAAAATTGATCGGTAAAGCCCTCTTTGCCGAGTGTCTTTTATCGGGCACTCGGCAAAGGCTTTGCCGAGTGCCCCAAGGACACTCGGCAAAGAAAAGCGACCGTCACGGCGCAGGTCCCGTTGACGGTCACTTTGCCGAGTGCCAACCCTGCAGGCACTCGGCAAAGATTTTTTATTTTTTTTAATTTCTTTGCCGAGCGCCAACCCTTCTCTCGGCAAAGAGTTTTTATTTTTTTACAAAATTTCTTTGCCGAGTGCCAACCTTCAGGCACTAGGCAAAGATTTTTTATTATTTTTTTAAAATTTCTTTGCCGAGTGCCCTCTGTCCGGCACTCGGCAAAGTTTGAATTTTTTTTAAAATTTCTTTGCCGAGTGCCCTCTGTCCGGCACTCGGCAAAGTTTGATTTTTTTAAATTTCTTTGCCGAGTGCCCTTTGTCCGGCACTCGGCAAAGTTTGAATTTTTTTTAAATTTCTTTGCCGAGTGCCCTCTGCCTGGCACTCGGCAAAGTTTGAATTTTTTTTTAAATTTCTTTGCCGAGGGCCCTCTGCCCGGCACTCGGCAAAATTTGCATTTTTTTTAAAAAAAATTCTTTGCCGAGTGCCCTCTGTCCAGCACTCGGCAAAGTTTGATTTTTTTTTAAATTTCTTTGCCGAGTGTCATGGTCACAACACTCAGCAAAGCTAGAAAAATGGTTTTCTGGACACCCATTTTTCTAGCTTTGTCGAGTGTTGTGACCATTGCACTCGGCAAAGGGGTCCTTTGCCGAGTGCAACACTCGGCAAAGTGACCCAAAACTGCAATTCTTAATTTTTTTTACATTCCATCATGACAAATAAATTCATACAAACATATATCACATATATATCTAATCCATCACATATATATCTCATCCATCACATATATATCTCATCCATCCACACATTCATCCGCACATATCACATCCATCACAATATATATCACATATATAATAATAAGTGCTCAAGTCCATCCAAATAAATCCACAAGTCCATTAAAGTCCACAAGTGCATCACAAGTATATCACAAAGTGAACAACAAATGAAAAAATACAGCGTGCACTCATCTTGGCCAAGGCGACTGTGGTGAAGGCCCAGCTCCATCATTCGGAGGTGCATGAGGTGGATTATTTGAACCACCGTCAGATGGAGACTGCACAAAGGAGAAAAGATTGCATGGAAGACAAGATTATTTGGATAGCTAATCTAGGAAGGTAGAGGTCATACAAGCAAAGCATAAGTGAAAGTAAAAAACTTTCATACTCACAGGAGTAGCTGTAGCTGCAGGACGCGGAGGTGGAGGTGGAACCAACAGCCCAGGTGCAGAGAGAAGCCCACACGTTGCCCAAGTTCTTGTAGGAACTCCGTAATGTCCGTCGGCCTCTGTGCCTGGGCCTGCCGCTCGGCCCACTCAGCCTCCAGCTGGGCCGCCATCCTTTGGTGCCCGGCCTCTAGCTCTAGACGTTGCCTCATTTCTTGTTCCAGCGGGGCCTACAATATTTTACTCCAATGTTTCAGTAATGCAAAGCTAATTAAGGTGTGTAAAGATCAATGTGTGACGAGTAAAACAGGAATAACCTCGAGTGCATCGACCCGGTGTTGTGCAGCGGTCGGCCGTGTGCGAATGGTCGGGCTCTCACTCGTGTTCCGTGCTTGGATCTAGGAGAGAGAGGCAGTAGAGGCTGTGTCGATGACGCCGTCGCCAAGCCAGAACCGCCCATGCTTCTTGCCTTGCCCCGCCCTCATGACGGCCTCTCCATCAAAGTTCTGGGTGCTCGGATCGTGGTCTGACCCATGGAGCGACCTCGCCACCTCAGTGTACTCACTGATGCGGGAGTGGACGCTCGAGTTCATGTATGCCTCGGGCGGGTCCTCCAGGTTGAAGGAGACGTCGGACGTCGCCTTGCCCTTGTGGGCCATACACCATGCCTGGAAGTCCGAGCAAGCCTGGTCACTATGTGACGCCGACTGGGAGAAAGACAGCACAATGATTAGAAATCAGGCAGAACTGAGCGTCACAATAGATAAATGAATTCGCGTACCCATGCTTGTTTGTATCCGGCGAGGCTGCGCCTGCCTTGATGGTGTGCTGGACCTTGCATCTGCAAACAACGGTCCTAGGCATCCCTGTGCATCTTAAGGTACTCCTCCGTGAACCACCAGTCCACCATTATCGCCCAGCACTCGGGATACGCTTGGCACCACCAGGGAATCATTTACACGTCATCAAGTATTGGACATATAAGAAAGATCAAATTAAACCAACTTAATCTCAAAACCAATAAATATTGATGTTCTTCATTTACCTCAAGGTACTGCTCCCGGGTCAGCTGCATCCCTCTTGTGTCTTTCTTGGTTTTCCTCTCTCCAAGCTTTGACCCGTAGTAGGTTACGATGGCCTGAATGCGCACCTCATGATGCATGTTGGAGATGAGTTTTTATAGGCTTTGGTAGTCACCTGCTCCGCCCTGGCCTCAAATCCCTCCTCGCATCTGTAATAAGTCTGCATACAAAAGCGATGTATCCATTCATTATTTCAAGAAAAGTCCAATGAATGCGACGTATTGAGCAATGTTGTGCGAGGGAGACTTACCCAAAGCTCTGCCTTCACCCGCGCCGCCTTGTTGGGGTACTCCGCATCGGTGGCGACGACGTAGTGGTCAAATGAGTAGGCTGGCTCCATCTTCGATGCATACGTAACAATGCCGGGGAAGTGTTGCCTGCACAAAAGACCCAGGATGCTGTTGACTAGCCGTGCGTTACCACCCGACACAACCACCTAGTTCCTGCACAAGTGATTAAGAAAAATTATTAGTTTTTTTCATCATATCATATGAAGTAGTGGTGATAACATATAAAGTTACTTACTTTTGCCCTTTGGGGCGAATCACTGGGCGTTGGTGAGGAAGCGGAACATGTGGAAGGCTCATGGGACCTCGCAAGTAGACACTCAAAGAGGAGTCAGAGGAAGCGGAACCCGTGCCTGCCGCCTCCAACTCGTCGTCCTCATGCGGCCCCTCCTCCTCGTCCATCTGCCGAACCAGCTCATCGTTCGACTCATCCATGGGCACCACCTCCTCCTCCGGCTCCTCCTCACGCGGCGTGGGAGGAGACGGCGCCCTCCTACGTCTGGCAGTCCTCCTCCTCCTGTCCAATCCCTCCGCCGCCCCCTCCACCTCCTCCTGCAGCCGGCGTGGTCTTTGGTATATTGAGTTCACGGACCTATGACGGTCGCCCGCCATCTTTGTTCAATCACCTGCAACAAAAAAGAAAAACAAGACGTAATTAGAAATAGGTGAAAAAATGAACAAAACATAATTACAAAAAACATAGTAATACATGTATTAGAAATATTTGCAAAAATGAACAAAACATAATTACAAAAAACATAGTATTACATGTATTAGAAATAATCTTCATGATTGAGATTAGCTGGATCATAGGTCTCGTCATCACTATCAACATTGTCCAACTCATCAACACTATCCGAAGGAGGAATGTTGTCTTCATTGTCATTGCCTAAACGTAATCGCTCAAGCATTTATATGTCCTTCAGATTTCGCACCTCGTCTCCAGCGTCCTCGTCATCATCCCTTTCATTGTCTACTTCCATTCCTATCTCTTCGGTTAAGTCTATGTCAAACCTTCCTTGTAGTCCCTCTTCTTGATAGAACTCTCCATCATATGTGTTTGGGTTGAAGTTGTAATCTTCATTGTTTGGGACAGGTAGTTTACCGTGTGGCGATACCTTGTGCACAATATACCAACCCTTAAGATGCTCGGCATATTTGCACGCATATGACGTATAATAAACCTAGACGGCCTGTTGAGCCACAATGTAGACATCTTTTCCTGGATAGACGGAATCCTGTCGAATCTCGACTAGCCCAAGCTTAGGGGTCCGTCTCGTTACTCCAGGATGAAACCAGTGGCATTTGAATATGACAGGAGTAAGAGGTTTGGAAACATAGAGTGATAGTTCGTAGATTTCTTCAATTCTTCCATAATAGTCGAGTCCATCAGTGCCGGACGTAACAACTCCATTGTTTGTGGTTTTTCGATTGGACCGATTCTGCTCGTAACTTGCCATGTGAAAACAATATCCATTCATGTCATAACCGGTAAATGACTTGACCCTAACGGCACAACCGTTTGCAACCTGTCTCAGCTCATCACATATAGATGCATTAGTTTGGGCTTTCTGTTTGAACCAACAAATGAAATCGGGGCTCCCTGGTCCCGCACCCCATGAAAGAAGGGTATCATTTTCTTGCGGGGTAGGTTGCCTTGATCCATGCCAGGATTGACGAAGAAATTCCCTATACCAACGAGAAACAAGGGGGTTGGACGAAGAAGCAAGGACATACGGCGAAATAAAACAAGTTCGTTCAGAACTTACCCAATGAATGGTTGCACCTCGACAAGGTTGGTCAACACATATAGCATGATACTGCGCCACTCTTCATTTTTCAATTGCTTAGTGATCGATGCACTTGCGCTTCCGAGTTGCACTTGTCTGAATGGATGGTCAAGAGGTAGGAATTGACGATGTCTGTCGAACGATGAATACTTGCCACCCTTCTGCAACCAAATAAACCTAACACCTTCCTTGCATATTGGGCATGGGAACTTCCTGTGAACACACCAGGCGCAGAATATCCCATACGCCAGGAAGTCATGCAGGGAGTAGTGGTACCAAACGTGCATTTTGAAGGTTGTCTTTGTAGCTCGATCATATGTCCATACCCCTTCGTCCCAAGCACGGACCAATTCATCAAACACGGGCTCTATGAACACACCCATATTACTCCCTGGGTGTCCAGGAATTATCAACGACAAGAATACGTTATGTCATTGAAAGGAGACACCGGGGGGGGCAGATTAAGGGGGATAACGAAGACGGGCCAACATGTGTATGGGGCAACCATCATTCCATAAGGATTGAACCCATCTGTTGCCAGCGCGACATGTACATTACGAGCCTCATCTACTTTGTCACGATGTTTGTCATTAAAGCGGATCCAAGCTTCACCATCGGATGGATGTACCATCTTGTCAGGATTGTACCGTTTGCTATTTTTGTGCCATGTCATCTGTTTTGCGGATTTCTCGGTCATGTATAGCCATTGGATCCTTGGTAGGAACGGAAGGTACCATAGGATTTTTACGGGGATCATAAGTTGCCTCTTCTGGCCATCATCAGATATCACATGTAGAGATATTCTAGTTTGTAAGCATCGTATGTGACAACGTGCACAAAATCTTCTGAAATTTTTATCATAGCCTCCACATATGATATCACGATATCTCAACAAGTTTCATGATTTTCGGACTTCGTTTACTTTTTATAGAATTTAAAAACACTTCGCACGCAAGTTTGCGGTCATGTTTCGTGAACAAGATGTCCGAAATTTCGTGTCCGTTCCTGGATACAGCCTCACACTACACTCAGTAACATGACCATCATTTTTTGAATCATTAAATTCCATTATTCGTACCACGTGTAGTTCAAAATTATATTTTTCGAAAAAATTCAAGTAAATAAAATAAAGTAATTAAATATATCAAAAAGCCATAAAAAACCCCAAATTCTAACTAGGAGTTCCTGGTGCCTTAAAAGGGCTACACAAAAAATTTGGAGGCCAAAAACAAAAAAAAAACTTTGCCGAGTGCCACGGCATGGCACTCGGCAAAGGGGGTCTTTGCCGAGTGCCACGAATAAGGCACTCGGCAAAGAGGGTTTTGAATTTTTTTAAAAAATTTCCTCTTTGCCGAGTGCCTTCATAGGGCACTCGGCAAAGACATTTAAAAAAATATTTGCTGAGTGCCGTGCCAAGGGGCACTCGGCAAAGTATTTTTCAAAAAAAATTAAAAAAAAATCTTTGCCGAGTGCCATGCCAAGGGCACTCAGCAAAGTATTTTTTTTAAAAAAATTGCCGAGTGCCAGATCTGGGACACTCGGCAAAGAAATTTAAAAAAAAATTAAATCTTTGCCGAGTGCCAGATCTGAGACACTCGGCAAAGATTTTTTTTTTTAAAAAAAATAAATCTTTGCCGAGTGCCTAACAGCAGGCACTCGGCAAAGAAGGACGTGGCCGAACACCGTTATGCGGGTCATCCTATGCCGAGTGCCGCGCTTTTGCCGAGAGTCTAGCACTCGGCAAAGAAGTCCTTTGCCGAGTGTATTTTTTTGTCGAGTGCCCGGCACTCGTCAAAGAACTCTTTGCCGAGTGCAATTCTTTGCCGAGTGCAGCACTCGGCAAAGAAGGTCTTTACCGAGTGCCCGATTTTTTACACTTGGCAAAGAATTTTGCAATCGGCAAAGTCTCTGTTTCCAGTAGTGACTGTTTCCTGACGTTTAGCCGACGGGAAATCCTGACAGCCTATGTTTGACCAGTGATTTTACTAATAATTTCTAGTTATTATAACACAAACTTGATATAGTTAGATTTGTAGTTAAATCTAGTATCCAATTATCATAAGTTTATAAGTATAAATAATATAAAATAAGATAAATAGATAGTCAAAGTATAATTTCGGAGACAGTGTCATGTTAAGCTATGGCTTATAAAAACGAATAGAGGGAGTAATAGTTAGCTAGATAATAGGCCACAACTATATTAACTACTATTAGCTAGCTTTGTTCAACAAGCGAAATAGTGGTTAGTTTGGTTTTTAGCTAATAATTAGCTAAACTATTAGCTACCTGTTTGGATCTAAGGAGCTTATTTTTAGCAGCTAACTATTATCACCTTAGATCTAAATAGGGACGTAGAAGTGTTCACTTTTAGCACAATAGAGATGATCCATTGATGGTGTGTGTCTCAGTCGGTTTCATGTCTCAAACCTGACTTTTAGTCTGGGTTCGTGTCGGGACTAAAGCCTCCTCCACTGAAATGTCTTGGTAACCGCTACAACCGGGACTAAATGGTGGAATTAGTCCTGATTTGTATTACAAACCGAGCTAGACTAAAGGTCTCAGGCCTTCCTTTAGTCCAAGATGCAATTTTAAACTGGGACTAAATATTTTTTGGCCATTGACGAAAGGTTGTTTCTCTACTAGTGATTGTTCTTTCTCTATTGGGCCTTAATTCATATCGCTTATGTTATTTAGCATTAGGGTAACCACATAGTCCGGATGAAGTCTATTTTATCAAGGAGCTTAGGTTAGCAAGGCCGAGATCTAGCGGGAAAGGTCAAATTCCCTATAATACAGTAAAATCACTTCTCTTTCTAGCCTTCGTGGAAGGATTGGTGGTGATAAGGATGTACTCTTGATCCCATCATGGCGCAGTGCCTCAAATTTGCACACGCCAACCATTAGGCTTCCCCCGAACAAGAGTCAACTACCTAACAGTCCATGATGTTGTCACGTGTGTTATTAAGCTGCATGAACTATGAAAATGCATTTCTGGTTCATTAATATCGTTAAGTACTTAAGTCATTCATTGTAGATCCATACCTCTCAACGTGTGGGCTGCCCTTAGTCCATGTTTGGTTGAGCTATGGCTTTTGAAAAAACTGTTGTGAGCTGTGGCTTTTGAAAAAAAACTGCTGGGGGATAACGGATGTGGGAAAAGCATAAGGTCGTTTGGTTTTGCACAACTGTGGCTTTTAGAAAAGGTTCTCAGACTTACGAGTGTACCCCATGTGTCATAGACGGCAACATGCATCTTCGTCCTCTCACCAGCAGGGATGCCACACTCACCCGCTGGGGCAGGCCGGCTCGCCCACCGGGCTGGCTGTGCCGCGCTCGCTGGCCGGGCCTGTCCATGCCGAGTCGGCCGGGGAGGCGTGGGGGCCGAGCTGAGGCGGGTCGTACAGGCGGCGGTGGGGTTCACCAGAGGTGGAGGGGCAACAGGGCCGCGGAGCTAAGGTGGGGGCTTGCGGGCGGCAGCGGGGTCCCATGGAGAGGAAGGGGCAGCGGAGCCGTGGCTTCCCCCGTGCTGGAGCAGGGACGCACGCTCGTGTCGGATCTATGCTTGATTGGTTCGCACTTGCCGCTAGGGCTGGGGCCTGCGCCCTGAGCGATTTGCCGCGCTCGCTGGCCGAGGCTACCCGCGCTTGTTGGCAGCAAAGGAGGAAAGGTAGGGAGCAAGGGAGGGAACATCGGTCGCCTGCCGCGCCATTGGAGTCACGTCCACATGACCGGAGCAGGCGCCGCCACCGGGATAGGACGTGCCGCCGCCGTGATAGGATCATGCCGCAGCCGGGGATGGGGCAAAGAGGCCCGCGGCTAGTAGGGGAGGATACGGGTCGGAGGGAGCAGCGGCGCGCAGGTGTGGTCGCTGGGTGGCATGGATGGTAGGAAATCACGATAGAAGGGGAAAAGAACGAATGGTTATCTACATAATCAGTGGCATTGGATTTTTTTTTTTGCCTCAAAAGCTAGTGAAAGTAGAGGTGAAGGTGCTTTTGAATTTATAGTGCACTGAAAGCTGCTTTTGGGTAAAAACACATATGGCTTTTAGGCCCTTTGGTTGAGCTTTTGACTTTTAGGGGCAAAAGCCACAACCAAAAGCCCAACCAAACACCCCCTTATTCTTTCTCCTGACTCAGCATATCATGTTGCAAGGCATGGAGGAGCATGAATTAGATATTTTTCCTTCCAAAACAACGTGTTCACAAAATTGAGTGATTTCACGTTCAGGTTTTACAAAATAGGCCAACTTTGTCGAATTGCAAAATAAATTTCACCATTGTTTTTCCCTCGCTGAGAAAGTCAAAATGCAAATGTAGAACACCCACAAAATGAAATTTTAGAACACCAATTTAGACTTCAGATAAGGAAATTACACCGTTAGAAGGTCCACACTCATGTCGGTTTACAAAACCAGCCAAACTGGTTTTACCTATGTAACCTGAGTTAGGAGTTGTTTGCACGATTCTTGAAAGAGTTTCGACACCTATAGAGATAAGTCCTCCCGATCCTATAATAACTATATAAAAGGTCATGACAGACTGAGGGTCATCCAATCATACCAAACAAATCAATTTACTATCTTTTTCCCTTATTCTCTCTCAAAACCCTAATTTGCTATTCTTTCTTTGTCTCGACAGCAACTAAAGGTGTTCTAGCTAGCCTGCAGATGCAGGAGCACTTGCCCTGATGGGGTTCCCTCCTGAGTGAGCTTTCGTTGGTCTACCATAGAATCTGATCAAAATCGTACTAGCCAAAATCTTAAACATAGTCAATGTGCACAGAGGTGTTGCATCGAGATCCCCTGCATGTTGTACGTTAGGCCTGACCTTCTGATGAACATAAGGCTCTTGAGGAGTACATGCAGAAGATTGATGAAGATGAGAAGCAACAAGCAGAACACGTAAGCTGGTGGCAACAAAATAATTCATATTTCATTTCTCAATGGATATAGGCAGGACAATGTCATGACTGTCAAGTATGTCACCTTTGCTCCTCTTCAGCATGAAGAAAAAACCAAAGCAACTTGTTCCCCATTTCTAAGTGGTAGAGATACATTACTTAGGACTGTTAGTGATATGGTAGACACTTGTGTGCAAAATAATATGAATACCGTGCAAGATCATTAGCTTGGACTGGAAAAATATAGGGCATTACTACTTGATCGACAGGAAAAGGAGTAGTTATATATTGATGAAGGTCGGACTCAAACTTTTGGCCAATACTATTTTTACTCGGCCGATCTATAATAATGTAACTAGTGCACCTTCGTTGCAAATGCTTTATTCCTGTTTGGCCAAAGTAAAGATGGTTCTAATATTCTCATAATGTGCTCCATAGTGAACCACCCATACAACCAACAAGGTTGAATTTGTTGCTTGAATCAACCCAAAATTCTCATCTTATGCACACACATTCCTCAGAACCAATTGCATCAATATTTCGGAACACCATGACCAAAAAAAAAAAAATCTTTTGAGTAGTTTGTGAGACCAATTCGTACAAATAGAAAAAGAGATGGGAATAGAGCATAAAATTGGGGTTGACTCATATAACAGATCCTAAATATTTTTTGATACTACACCGTATCCCCATAATTTTAAAGTACTTGAATTCATTTAATTCTCTGGAGAGGACAACAAGACAACATGGGAGCATATTAGCTAGTTTATTGCACAATTGGCATCAATTGTGGCATTAATTCTGTCACGACCCAAAGTCTTTCCAAATAAAACTTTTTCTAGAACCTCCTTGATAACCTTGCATAGTCCCTCTTAGACAAAGAATCATCACCTCTTCCTCTCCAAGGAATTCCTAGTACTCTCTACTAGGGCAAGAACTCCAAATTCACTAATCAACCTCATCGATTCTCCCTAATCCACCCAAGGCAATTAGGGTCAACCCTAGTCAATCTACAGTTGATTTTGAGAAGATAATCAGAGATAGTTGCCAAGTAGCCTTCGCAGCCTCTCTAAAGGTGTTTATCAACCACTGGAGAGAGACCAAGGACCCCAATGCCAAACCAATTTCTCTAAAATCAAATTCTCCAATTTTGTGATCTATCGGAACGTTCCACATCTCGTCGGATTGTCCGCTAGATCACTTATTCAACATAATTCTGTTTTGGTGAGCTTTCCCTCTCCCCTCCCCTTGACCCGATATGTCAGCACGAAGTGGAGATATTTTCTAGCGGAGTGAAGCCCTCGACTCACCCTCTCACACACCAATCATTTTCATTCCGCCCCCTCTCTCCTCATATGAAGAACAAGAAAAAACTAGACAGAGAAAAGAAAGGAGAAGAAGAGAAGGAAGAGAAAGAAAAGAAAAATAAGAAAATCAAGAGGATGCTCAGCACCACCATCTCAAGGTAAAGGTGGACATCTTCATCTCCATAATCATTTGGTGAGTTCAAGAAGATCTCTCTCATTTTCTTGAAATCATCTTTGAACCCTACCTCTTGAATCTCTCTATGCATGGATGCGAGAGGAAGCTTGGTCATTGCTCCATCATCTCAAGTGTAATGTCATCTCTCACTCAATCTTCTCACCAACTCTTGAATTCATTTCTAATAGCATTTCTGTGGTTTTTGCAAGAAAAATCATGATAAGACCAAATCTATCTCTTTTGCTTGGAAGCAAGGATGAACAAGGTTCAATGCACTTGATCTTGGTGGCCTAGAGGTCACCCAATCTCAAAGAGTTAGGGTTACTATAATTTTTCATTACAAATGTTATGTATAATCTTTTTACTTGTAGCAATGCACAGGCTAGTCATGCTATATATATGTGATTGAACATACAAGATATATTTGGCATAGCATAGTATATCAAAACAATATTGTGCAATGTAAACATTATGTGTTACAAAAAGACAAAGGAAAATTAGATTAGATTATAAACAAGCATTGGAAGTAAAATTAAGGATGTAGTCTTCACGGTGATGAAATTTGTTTGTTGCATTCATGAGAAATTGGAAGCATTCGTGTGATCATAAACAAGGTGGAAGTAAAACAATATTATTGTGCAATGTTGTGGCACTCAAGAGATGGCTAAAATGATGTTGAAACTTGTGTGATTCACAAAGAAATTTCAGCTTAACTAGTGTCATTCACAAACAAATGGACAGATCCTGCAAAATAAAGCACATTTTCTCAACAAAGCGCAAGAGAGCAAGCGAGCACCAAAGATTAATTTATACTAGACTACATTGTAAATCATTAGAAAATGTCTTCTCATGTCTCATCATGATAATATTATTATTGAACCATGCAAGAAAGCCATGTTCCAGTTCCCCCTAAACTGGTCATACGATGACCAAATAGGAGTTCCTGATCAATATTATTACACACAGGCGACGACATATAAAGTCCAAATAAATAAAGTACTACATGCGATATGCAATGCTTATTCAGTCTCTCACTGCACCATTTAGTCACCGGCTCTCTACTTGCTGCCAGAAGGACCAGCACAGTTGGAAGAGGGAACAATGGCAGTGTTGGACTTGGAAGGACCGGCATCATTGTTTGATATACCAGCACCGTCGGAAGAAGGAATGGCAGCGTTGGAAGGACCGGCAACATCGTTTGATGTTCCAGCACCGTCGGAGGAAGGAATGGCGGCGTTGGAAGGACCGGCAGCATCGTTTGATGTACCAGCACCGTCCGAAGAAGGAATGGCAGTGTTGGAAGGACTGGCAGCATCGTTCGATGTACCAGTTTCATTAGAAGGACCAGCCCTGTTTGAAGGCTCTGCGCGGTTGGAAGGACCAGCACCGTTGTTGCCGCCCCTCTCATTCTCCTGGATCGCTTTGTTGATCATGTCATAAAGGTCTGCCTTCTCGCGCTTGTACGTTTCCATCTTCTGCTTAATTGCAAACAGCCCCCTCGGGCCAACTCTAGCAGCAGTTTGCTGGAGTTTCGTCATCTTTCTATTGATACAATTGACCTGGGGCATCATCAACAACCAAATGACATACGGATGAACGAACTACAGATCCAGTACATACATTTATAAATAAATTGAAATCCACACATCAGATATGGAGTAACGTACATACCCTGCGCGAATATAGCCGATATGTAGCGTCTCTTTGGCAAAGACGTCTGAACGATGCTAAAGATCCAAGCTTCGGTTCATTAGCGGAATCTTCACCACTCATTTCCAGGTACGTCGATGTATCCAGAGCCGGCATTTTGGAAAGCCTCTTGCTTTCCTTCCTCTCGAGTTCGGTCTTGCGTAGTTGCTCCATCAGGCTTGGGTACAACAACACATTGGTACCGGACTCTGGATCATATGGTGGAACAAGAGAAGACTCAAGTATTTCTGGTTGGAATCCTTCCCAGTTAAAAGGAGCAAATACGGCTCCAGCATCCTTGTTTTCTTCCTTCTGTGAGACTGCAGGCTGAACAGCTTGAGGGCCTGCTGCTTCAGCTCCCTCTGCAGGAGCATCGGTGTTTTCTTGTTCCTGAGGCGCCGTGACCCCATGCTGAGCAGCTGCAGGGACTGCTGTTTCCCCTACCGCTGGAGCATCGGTGGTTTGTTGTTCCTGTGACGCCGTGACCGCAGGCTCAGCAGCTTCAGGTACTGCTGCTTTCGCAACCCCTTGAGCATCGGTGTTTTCTCCTTGTTCCTGCGGTGTGACTGCAGGATCAGCAGCTTCAGGGGCGGCTGTTTCCGCTAGCCTTGGACCATCGCTAGTGTTTTCTTGTTCCTGCGGCGTGACTGCAGCGTGAGGGGCTGCTGCTTCCGCTACCCCTGGAGCATCGGTGGTTTGTTGTTCCTGCGGCGTGACCGCTGGCTGAGCAGCTACACATGCATGAGATAACAACGCTGTTACGACTAGGATACCAGAGTTTTCAATTTACAGAAGCATGAATACGAATGTCCTATATAGCTTATATACAGTAGTTTTGAAAGAAAAATGTTCTATACGCTTCAGAATTTCGATCCTCTCACCAGCTGTT
This sequence comes from Miscanthus floridulus, assembly GCF_019320115.1. Classification (NCBI taxonomy): domain Eukaryota; kingdom Viridiplantae; phylum Streptophyta; class Magnoliopsida; order Poales; family Poaceae; genus Miscanthus; species Miscanthus floridulus. Next base: position 43,939,333 of record NC_089595.1, read on the forward strand.
GAAGCAGGGGCTGAAAGTATATTATTCAACATAGCCTCGAGCTGCTCCAAGCGCGCATGGTTGCTCGGCGGTGGCGCCGTGGCGACGTTGGTGCAGACTGCAGCGTAGTTGCTAGACCACGTGTCTTGAAGCTGCCCGCGGTTTCTTTTCATCATCTCCACGCTGCGTTCTATAAAGTTGTGAACCCACTCGTGGTTGCGCCCGCGGAGACTGAAACAAAGGAAAAAGGATATATATATATAACCAGAGGGAGATTCTTCTTTATATGTACTAGCTAGTAGCATTGTGGTTGAGCCACTTACTCATGGTGCAGCAGGACATCCGTATGGAGCTGACCATCTGCACGAGTGGACATACGATCGACGATCGCATGCTGGAAAATCATCCCCGGCTCCGAGGCATGCACCATGAAATGCATCTTCCGCCTCTCTGCAGAGTGCATAGAAGCAGTATATATATATAGCGACGTGAGCAATACCGATAAAGGGCAAGGTGTGTACGTAAGAAATCTGTGAATGAACTATGTATTTTGTATACAACTGAATGAATTGGAGAAGAACGTCCTTGCTTATTACCATCTAGACACACGACTTCCCGGACTGAGCGGCACCGGGAGCAGTCGAGTTGGCCGCGGATGATTGGCCGGAAGAAGACGTCCTCCTTGACAGGGTGCACGTCATTAAGCGCAGCACCGGCAGCTGCAGCACCAGCGTTGTCCCCACGCTCAATGTCCCAGAGGATAGCAGCAAGCTCTGCCTCCCCATCGTTGACGAGCTGTTCGTACACTGAAGGGCTTGGATCGGGTACAACGCCATTAGCGAGCATATGCATGTTAGTGTTAGCCTGGAATAAAGAGGCTTCGTTGACGCCGTCACAAAGCATCGGCGTAGGATCCGGAAAGCCGCCATACGCTTGATGATGCATCTCGGGGGCCAGCATTTGCGTCGGCTGGGTGTTGTCCACGGCCATCGGCTGGTTGTACTGATCTACGTCCATGGCCGATGCCTGATACTGCTCAACGTTGATGATCGGCGCCTGATACTGCTCGGCGGCGTCAATGGCCGGCACAGGGAGGGCGAAATCGGGCGCCGGCGGGTGTCCCTGAAATTCAGTGGTCGGGACCGCCTGGACGCCAAAATCCGGCGCCACTCCCAGCGTCTGTGGCGCCGAGTGAGCCTGGAATCCTGTGATCAGTGCCTGCTGGAGGCCGAAATCCGGTGCGGCGTTCAGCGTCTGTGGTGCCGGCGGGAGTACCTGGAACTCAGTCGTGGTCGGAACCTGGTGGCCAAATAAATCCGGCGCCGCGTTCAGTGTCTGCGGCGCCTGGTGGCCCTGAACTTCATCAGCGGTCGCCGGCGCATTCTGGCAGAGCCCCACGAGAGTGCCCTCCGGTTCAGAAAAGGGGAACAAATGAGCCTCCGGGCTAGGGCAATGCAGGAAGCGGCTGACATCGCCGTCGGCGTCGTACGGCTCGTCGTCGGACATGGACATGGCTGCAGTGGTATGTGCGTGGGCGGAGGTGGGCGGCGCATGCAGAGGCCAAAAGGGATGCGCGTGGAGCGGCAAGATGTCGGATTTGTGCAGTAGTGGAGCGCCTGGCCATGGACGGCAGCGGCGATAGGGTATTTGTACGCCGCCCAGGGGCGGTGGTTGGTGGAGTTTTACGCGCGCGCGTGCGACGGGACGCGACGGTTGAAGCGGCGGCGGCGGTTTGCGCGCGCGCGCGAGACACAGGGTCACGTGACGGCAGTTTGAGTTTTGGCGCGGTTTGTTCGTAGCCATCAGATCCGCATCGAACCGCGCCGGGTGGAGGCAACCGCATGCATGCCACGGACACGCGTGGGCACGTGTTAATTAATTGAATGACGGCTGGAATGAATGAGCAACTGGATGACACTGTGGTAGAATCCCTGATCACGTTCGGAAAATACGTGCGTAGGTGAGAATGCGTCTCTATGGCAATGGTATTTACCCGTGTATGATGAACTCAACTCAAACGCAAACGATTTTGTAACCCGTCTATTGATAACAATAATCATAGACGGGCAATATACCTGTCCGTTAACTTAGTTAAGGAATCGTCAGGGATGATGTTTTATCACATATGGCTGATGATAACCCATCTGTGTGGTGTGATCGAGTATGGCTAATAACCCGTCTGTGATGTGAATATGTGATCGAGTGTTCATCACAGACTTCAACACTCTCAAACGGTTGTTTGATTCGCCTATAATACTTTTAAGATATATCTCTGATGTAACGATATAATATCACAGACATTTATTTGTAGCGGCCTATCTTTGATTTATTTTAGTTTTCTCATGTAACGCTATGAGGTCTGTCTATGTTCAGTATCTAATCTCAGACATATAGTCTTTTTAAATCACCGTAGATGATGACCGGCGCTCATAGACTAAGCTGCTTGGTCAGAGATGCAGATCTTTATTCACATCTATGATCAATGAGCATCAGAAGCACCATTACAGTCAATTCACCACTACCCCAGGCAATTTTTTTCCTGACAGATGACACCGTCAGGGAAAGTAGCCAATACCGTCAGGAAAAGTCATCCGTGACGGTAACCGTCAGGGATAGACTGACAGGGAAAGTCTACCTTCCCTGATGGAAAACCGTCATTGATTGATTCCTGACGCTGGGAACCGTCAGGGAAGGTCTTCTGCGTCAGTTTTTCCATCTACCGTCACGGAAACCTTCCTTGTCGGTTACCATTCGTCAGGGAAAATCTAAATCTTTCCCGTCGGCTTTAGACCATCAGGAAAAAAAAACTAAATCTTTCCAGTCGGGTACCAACCGTCAGGAGAAACCTAGGACCTTTCCTATCTGTTGCTAACCATCAGGGAATGCCAGTTCTACATATCCATAAAGCATAATTTAACCATTCAAATCAGTGATTCATGGCTCTTTTAATCATGCATCCTAAATGTCACACCAGGTAGTCTTGGCACATATAATCAAATAATCTTCATTTAATCATGCATCCACACAAGCAGTAAATGTTACACTGTCTTTGTACATATAATCATATCTTAAAATTGTACATACATCAGATAGTAAATGTTCAACAAATCAATCTTAAGCTACATTCTGGAGTGCTACAAATGTAAGAAATAGAAGTCAAGTAACTATTGCTTCTTAACAGGCCGATGGCAATGCAGCAGCTACTGCACATGTCCGGTCCCTCTCTACAACCAAAACGATAAATGGAACCATTCATGAGATCATATGTCATGGATGTAGCCAAGAGATCATACTTTCACAGCAAGTGTAGAAGTAGAATCTTCTAATTGCAGTTCAGATACAAATAGAACACTAAAATAGTCCTATTAAAACATGTATCTAGCACCTCGGTCCGATGCATGTAAATAACAATAGTTGCACCAGACCAAAAATAATTTTGTACCATACAGTAAGAGCCAACGCAGTCAGGGATCTCATCGTTGTGTTACAGAAGTAGGGGAAGATCTGCGACATTTTGGATGGCACTATGCAGCAGCTTCATTTTTGTGATAACGCACAGCTCAGTGAGGACAAATAAACTGCACATCTGGATACACGTCTAGTCGAATATGCCTTTACAACATTAGTTGCTATGAGTAACTGTTCAAGAAGGTGATTGGCACTGTTTTCTGTCTGCATAATAGTAAGCTCTTTACTATTCTAACTGTAGTTCACAAAACTTCAACAAGATAGTGCACTAGAACCTATCTTTAGAACCAAAATGTTCAGATTTAAAAGATTGTCTGTCCAGCACAAAGAATAAGAATATTCAGTCTTGTCACATGGTAGCCTGATCTTACCATGTCATTTCTTCTCCCAAAAAAAAAAAAACAAAACTGTGCAGAAATCACATACTAAAAATAACTATGCAGAAGTTCTTGCTGAATAATGCAAAATGCAGCTGCGCAACACAAGAGGATACCAGTGTGTTTGCTTGCATTATCATCAGTGTACACTTGCAGTTGCCGAAAAGATTATTCAAATAAAATTCACTAGCACTCTATAAGGGTAAATTGTGTCAGATGGTGTCATCTCTATTGTGTCAGCTTGTGAGTAATTAGATAATAGAGTTGTCTGCATTTGCATCACTTGTAGTGAGTCTTGGCACTATCGATTTGAGGGTAGAGACTAGAGACTACAGAATAAATGACCTTATGATTTTATTAATTACTAAGAAGCTCATCTCATTTTGGAATTTTCCCTTGTTTGATTGGCTAGTTTGGAATATGTTGAATATCAGTAGCTACCAAGAAGCTTATCTCATTTTGGAAAATTTCCTATCCAATTGTTGTAACACATAGTTGCATTAGACAAAAATGGCTTCATGTTATTCTGCCTCACCATAATTGCTACAGATCTCTCACAACACAGGACTTGCTCCCACACCTCAACTTGACACAAAATCCTAATAAACTTGATAACAGAAAAGGCAGTCACAACATCTCATGTTCGACATTTTCAGGATTTCTCATGTTCGACATTTTCAGGATTTGAGCCACCCTTCAATTTTTGATGTGGGCTGAAGGCAAAGTTTAACATAATCATTGAAGTATGTGTGCAGAATTAAAGCATGTAGATGGATTTAGTTGCAAGTTACTGAACCTCAAGAACTATGAACTGACCGAGCGAGATGACATTGTTAAAGCAGGCATGTCCATCTTCATGCTCATTCTTCCAAGTAAACTGACTGCAAAAAAATATATATATAATCAAGAAAGAATGTGCGGTCAATAGCACTAATCTTAGTATGCATAATCATATTTAGTGTTTTATATAGCATGAATCAGCAGGTTAACTACAAGCAGCAGGAAACATATAGCATGAATCAACATGATTAACTAGCAATCTAATTCTAAATCTGCATAACTAACAAGATAGCTAGCTAGTAGTGACAAGCAATCAATAAGATATCTTGCTAAAACAGTTATCTCAATACGTCAGGCTATGATATGAACATTAAATATTTATTTAACTGCCAATGATGCCTCGCAAAGTCTGTACAGAATAAAATCCTTCACCATGTTCATTATTGAGCATGAATAGCTGTAGTTCAGAGAAACAAGGTAGTTCCAAGATGCATCTGCAGCCTATATACATGCAATAGAATTTGTAGATGTACCATGCCCACAAAATCTCTACCCCTACTTTCACTTCAAATAAATATTTCTGTAGCAGAGTAACAAATCATTCTTACATTGGTAGATTTCATAGCTATTGCCTATTGGTGAGTTTGACAGCAAGTAACTGAATGAAAGCAATGAAAAAAATAACAATTCAAGAATTGCAATAATCTAAAATTCCAGATTTGCAAAAGCATAATTAAAAAATCTACCAGATCGATTTATAAGGTACCAAGAACAAGTGTCTGCAACATCTTACCGTAGGGAGAGGAGAAGCAGCGTTGATAGCCTGATATTGCTAGCAACTACGGCAGCGAAGGGTTGCTCACCTGCACCAGACTACTGACACATGGATGCCGCCTGTGCTGTGGCGCCTACGCCGCATCCACGCCACCACCCACTAGGTCCTCCACACCCACCTGCAGGTTCGCGTCGCCCATCCTGCCGCGGAGCCGGCAGCGGCCCGCGCCCTCGTACGCGGCGCCGTCCGTCGCGGAGCCAGAAGCCAGGCCCGCGCCGTCTGTCGCGGCGGCGCCTGCCACAACGCCGCTCCACCCGCGCCGCCCAGAGGCCCGAGCCCAGAGCACAGAGGCCCAAGCCACCTAGGAAGGCGAGGACCGAGGAAGAGCCAGATCTGGGGGGAGGACAGGAGAAGAGAAGCGCGGGCAGCGCATGGGACTGGGGGACTGGGGAGAGGATAAGGATGGGGAAATTTCCCCTTGCGCGCCTTGTGCGCTTGCCAGCCGCACGCTTTTCTTTTCGCCTCTGTCTCTGCTGCGTGGGCCGACCCTTTTCCAGAAGCGCGCGAGTTCTATTTTTCGGCCTTGCATGCAGCGCCCCTGACGGTGCCTGACCCTTTCCCTTCGGTATATGGCGAACGTAGGGGAAGAGTCAGCGTTTCTGACGGAAGGTTGGGGACCGAGGGGAGTACTCTGTACCGACGGGAAAGAACTGAGCTGGGGTAGTGCACATGCTAGGTTGCCTAGATACAGATACAGATATCAAATACGCGGATGCAATTCTCATCTCAAATCAAAGAGTGACAAAGGATATGCCTATGTTATTTTATAAAAAATGTTATTACACATGATTTAATATGATTTTTTTTAAAAAACAGAGAAGAACTACGCTTCATTATATTAAGATGAAAAAGGGGGAAGAGAACCCGTACAACACACACCACACCACTACAAAAAACTTTTCGCAATGCACCCGCGGAAGCAAAGAAAGACGACCAAAGCTTGAGAATTTTTTTTGAACCGTTGACAGGGGAGTCCCCTACCTATTTTTGCTGTATATATATAAAAAATGATATGTACAAGTTACAAAGCTTGCAAACCTCAAAAAGAAAAAGAGAAAGGTAAAGCTAAGCAAAAATTGTCGGGCCATAAATCAAGTTCTACTTTCCTAACACACTTGGCTTTAATTTGATGCAAACCAAAGCAAGCTCCTCCTTGAAGTCATGTTTCCATTTGCCAAGGTTGCAGCTTTCACCATATAAGAATGATCTCATTCCTTGTCTTTCATAAGAACCAGCATGCAGTTATAACCAATTCTCTGAAAATTAGATTGCCAAAGGTGTTTCTAGCTGTGATCACCATTTCAAGGGGTTGCAAATTTGTGTCCCAGTGAATTGAAAGTAGATTCGAACAGTCAAAGCTGAAAGGGCATTGGACAAAGAGATGGAAGCTTGTCTCCACACATTGTGCATTATAGAGCACACAATTGTAGCTTTCGAAATACATATTTTCCTTCGAAGCAGGTTTCTTGTATTCAGCCTGTGTCAATAGAAACCAAAAAAACAATTTGTGTCTGCCTAGGTTACAGGAGGACCATAGCCATGAAGAGAGGTGACGCTTCTCTCTGTCCTTGCAGAAGTTTATAAGCCTTTTAGTGGAGTAGGAGTGAGAGTTCCAGATATAATCCCAATTGTCACCAAGGTTCACCTCCCATTGTCTATCCTCCAAGAGGGTTTGGATCTCCACCAATTGGTCTGAGGCCTGAATTGATAAGAGCAAGCTAAACAGCCTGGACATTTGGCTCTCTATAAAAAATTTCACCGAGCACTTGGGCTTTCTGGCAAAAGAAAAGAGTTGTGGGAGTGACTTCTGCAGTGGAGGGTTTATCCAGTTGTCCTGCCAAAACAAAATTGAATTGCCTTTGTGGGGGTTGCAAGCAGTGAAACTCCTAAAGTCCTAAACCTTTTTGTTAGCTTCAACACATCCATCCACCAAAAGGAGCCCATAGGGCTTCTAGCATGTCGTGGGGTGTGGCTGTTCTTATAAAGTTTAGACCAGGTAAGTTCTACCCATGTGATGTTTGTATGATTATAAAATTTGTACAAAAATTTAAAGAGAAGAGTTGAGTTCTGGTTTCTCATGTTGATGATGCCAAGTCCACCCTCCTCTTTAGGTAAGCAGGCTGAAACTACTAGAGTGGGGGTAGGGGTAGTCAAGAAGGGTAGCCCCCAAGCCCCTGCCAAAGCACACAACCGACAATCCTCCAAAGCAGAACTCAAAGCACGAGCCAAGCTATCTGTCACTCCATAAAAAACACAACTATTGCGATGATTCCACAAGATGCAAGCTCCTATGATCACAAGTGAGTTGATCCTTTCTTTGCTAGCCCAGCGGAAGCACTGCTTGATCTTTCCCACCATAAATCAAGGATGAGTCTATATGCTGTGGGGATAACTGGTGGATACCGACATGCTAGAACAAAGAGAACCAGAACTGTCGAGCGAAGACACAAGATACTAGGAGATGGTTGATGGTTTTCTCCTCTTGATCACAAAGAAGGCACCGCGTCAGGTGTGGTAGTCCTTGCCCTGCCAACCGATTCGTCGTCCAACATCTGGCATGTGCAACCAGCCACATGAAGAAACAACACTTGGGTGGAGCCCAAATTTTCCAAATTCTCTCATACGGGCCAAATTGGGTAGCTCCCATGAAAAACCTTCGTAGGCTAACTTGGCTGAGTACTGTCCACTAGAAGAAAGTCACCAAATGCGACAATCCTCAATATCTAGCTGCAACTAAAAGTCATATATGAGGTCCCATAAATAGAGAAATTCCATAATTGTTCTGTTGACAAGTCACCATGAATATCTGATATCCAAGCCCGGTTAGAAAGGGCTTCTTCAACTGTGCATCATTTTGTTGTTCTCTTTATAATTATAGCATGTAGATGAGGGATGAGGTCCGCAATAGATTGGCCATTCAGCCACTTGTCTATCTAGAAGAGGGTGCATGCCTCGCTGCCAACTTCAGAGATGATGGCTAATTTGAAGAAAAGCTTGGACCTACTCGGGTACCTGGATTGGTAAGTTCGCCTAGGGCCTGTGAGGTTTAGTTTTCTTAAGCCAAACCCAGCCTAGATTTTTCAGATCTGAAATCCCCAAGCCTCCCAGCTCGGGTGGACGACATGCCTTGCCCTATGCCACAAGACAAGGCTTCCCTTTTCCTCCTTTCTTCCTCTCCAGAGAAAGGCCCGCCTAAACCTATCCATGGCTTTGATGGCCCAAGGTGGGAAGTCTATGGCCATTACAAGATACACTAGCATAGCAGTGAGCACAAATTATACCTGCACTCTCCTTCCTGTCCATGTCATGAGTCTGCTTTCCACATCCTGATACTTGACTTGCAATGCAATCAACAATAGGTTGGATTTCCACCATAGTGAGCTTCTTAAGGGAGAGGGAAATCCTAAATATTTGCATGGGAATCTAGATAAAGCATAAGGTAGCAGGTTCTTGATGGTAAGAACACTACTGTAGGAATTTTAACCATGGCGGGCAAAAAGCCTTAACTGAGACGAGCAAGCCAACCCCTCGGTCAAAAGGTCATGGTTAATCGTGGCCTTAACCGAGGCAGTTGGCCAACCCCCTCGGTTAATCGATTAACCGAGGCGGTCATCATAATCCGACTACCTCGGTTAATACGTATTAACCGAGGTGGTTGCCTTAACCAACCCCCTCGGTTAAGATTTTAACCAAGGCAGTTGGCTAAATCCGCCTGCCTCGGTTAAACCATTAATGGAGGCGGCTGTTATTAAATGCCCGCCTCCATTAATGATTTCTAGATTTAAAAAAATGTTTTTCAAATTTGAATTTGGATTTGAATTTGAATTTCACTAATGAAAACACAGATAAAGCAAAATAGAGGATAAACATATATTACATTCATTCTCATTCGACGAACCAAAATTAAGTTATTACATTACAAATGTCTTCATCATTGTTTCACAAACACACATCACACATTCATACATAAGCAACTAAGGTCACCTAATCAAAGATGTCCGACAACTTGTAATCCGTTAGGCCCATGGTTCTCCAGTCTCTTAACTTCTCGTACTTCTCTTCCATCACCAACTCGCTCTCCATGTTGAAAAACATTTCTCCAACCTGCACGTAGGAGTCCATGATAAACTTACATGTGTTCACTATTGTTTGAGTGATGCTCTTGTGGTCGATCTTTTCCTTCTCCCACCACCTCTATGCTTTCTTGAGCTGGCACTAGCTGTGGCTGAATCTACTGCACGCTCAGAGGTACTCGCAAGCGTAGTATCCACAGATTAGTGTGCCGGGAGGTTGTTTGGTGCACTGCACGATATAGAATACACAAGCATTAGAACATATAGACAGCATGCACGATAAAGTAGCACATATGACTTTTGATACGTACCGGGAATGTTCGCCTCAGTTTTAGTTTTGTGCCATTCTGCTGCTTCTTCTTCTCAGATCTTCGATCATAGCACTCGGGGTCTTTCATGTACTTCTTGTAAGCGATGTACGAAAACCACTAGTGTCAACAACAAATGTATGTAACACGTACGTTAAGTGTATAAATGAATAAGCATCATCACTTACTATCACAAAACGCTTTTGAAATGCTTGTACCCTTGTTTGTTCGATCCTTCCTCCAAAGAGTCGAATACATAGGCCCTTCCATACCGAGGATAGACTATGAATACAATCCAGTGGCCCATGATGCCTCGGCTGCACCATTATTTAAACAATATGGATTTAAGATCTTCAAATATGAAAAGTACTGATCCCAGTAGCGTAAGTATCCTTTTGACTTACCTAAACTCATGGCAAGGATACACCCATTTCCCTTGACCTTCTTCATGGCTCTGTGGATATACATTCCCGTGTTATACTTCAATTCATCGTGCAATTCTATCTGGGCTTGTGGTCTATCTTTCAGGTCCAAGTTCACCAACCTATCATGCGTGCCCTGTACATGGTAACACGTGATGACCCTCTCGGTAAGATGCATCGAAGAGAGGTAATTAATGTCTTTGCCCATTTCCTTACATACATAGGACTGCATCTTGCAAGGACAAGTCGTCATGGCATTATTAGTTTCATCCTAGCTACTTAAAGTACCTACAGCGATGCAAGGATGTACAAGTCGTAATTAACTTATAGGGCAAATAGCATCACCATACCGACACCGAGGTCCTTGCGCCGCAGCACCCTATGCATGTCGTGGAAATCTACGATGACTTGAGCATTGTAGGGCAAGTGGCAGTACTCCCCGGGACCTTGACAACGAAAGTTTTCATGCCGAGTTTCGCCGCCTCCATGTACCAGAGATGGAACCTCTGTACCTCCCATGGCTCCTCCTGTATGAGCTCGACCAAGGGCACCATGAACTTGCCATGCTCATAGTTGTCGGGGTAGTCCGGAGAAAGGGGCCAGATCGACACCGGTGTTCACGGCCTATACTTGAGACCAGGAGGAGTGAAAAAGGCTGCTAGCATCTCTGCATACACTATATGTTCACTATTCTTGCCAGTAGCATGCCTTTCAAAGTAAGTTGAGCATTCATACTCTCTGGCTATGTTATAGGCCACCCAACTCGTCTTGGTTTGGTTCTAGGGTATGACCTCCTCTTCGTCTATAAGCTTCCTCAGCAGGGGAGGACATGTCGTCACACCCCAAATTTTCTATTTTGGGTTGTGAATAGAAAACACTAAATAAAATAAATAATTTTATGAATTTATTAAAAATTCCCAAGATTTAGTTAGGCTTTTAATAATTGAAATGTGCAAAATGTGAAATTTTTATAATTTTATAATTTAATTTTATTTGTTTGTTGCATTCATGCCTTTGCATTTATTTTATTGGGTGAAAATGATTTACTAAAATTCAATTTAGATATGAATATGTTTTGCTCTATTTATAAAATAATTATTTAATTTTTATTTGAAAATAAGTTTGGTTCAAAAAGTATTTGATTTTGAGTTTCAAAAGGATTTACAAAACAAAAGGGCTATCTCTCCCTCCCTCTCTCTGGGCCATTTCCAGCCCATCTCCCCTCTCCCGTGCGACGTCTCCCTTCCTCACCTAGACCGAGGCCCATTTCCGCACCAGCAACAGGCCACCCCGCAGCTTCCCCCTCTGGCTCACTTCCAGGCCAGCCCCACACTTCTCTCACCGATGAGCGGGCCCCATGTGTCAGGTGCTTCCCCTCTCCTCCGGTCGCCTTCGATCCGTCATGACAGAGTGACCGAGCCAAGTGGGTGACTTAGCCCCACTACTCGCCAGGCCCTCCCGTCCCGCATCCTACATCCATGCAACCGAGCAATCCACGTGACCAAGCCCCTCCTCTCCTCCAGTCCTTCCTTGATCCATCCCATGCGCTCAGAGCGCGGCCACCGTTGATGACATAAAGCCGAGCTCATGACCAGCCTCTCCGATCACTCTCTACCCTTTCAAAGAGGGGACTCGGAATCGCACAAGCACGAAGCCACCACCTCTCACTTCCATGTCCTCCCCGCTGCCTTTCCCACACTACAACACCGCCGCAAGTCTTGGGCGAGCCATTTGCCGCCGCCGTCGACCTCCACATAATTCGTGAGCTTTTGGGCAGGTTCCCGTTCTCGCTAGACTTCCTCTCCCACCTCCCCGCAGTGCTGGCCTCCTCCGCATCACTCTATCGGCAAGATCTCCATCACCGAGCTCGCGGTGAGCTCTTGTTTCTAATGCTTTTCATCATCAGTCGCGCACCACAACTCGAGTTTGAGTTCACACTGTAGAAACTATAGTATCATAGATCTAGCCTTTGACTGTTCTATTTAGTATAAAAGGTGAAATGGTAGATCCTAGTACGTGTAGAACGGTCTAGAGAGAGGCAGGGAGAGAAGGAGAAAGGTACCAAACCTGAGACCGCAGGGGTGGAAGATCCAGTGGCCTCCATCAGGTTCGGCGATGCAGACTGCGCACAGGCAGTGATGGTTGGGGAAGATGTCGGTGTAGTTACCATCGTCGAAGCGGGGCAGCGCGGCTAGTGGCTTCCCATCACTGGCTGCGCTCCTCTTGATCGGATTAGGGTTTGAGTGTCGGTGGGGAGCTCGGCTCAGGTCAACCTCGTGATTAGAGCCGCCGGCCCCCACCTCTTTTTATAGCGTAGGGTGACAGGGGCCCTCCAGCCATGGTGTGCTGGGCGCCCCCGATCAGGGCACGAATCAAAGGGCCCAACTGGGCCGTTGGGTCCAGTTAGATAGAGATCAATCTAACAATCTCCTCCTTGATCTCTTTCCATTTTTCACTTTCATTTACTTTTGTTAATTCCATTACAGATTAGCGCATCAAGCATGTCTCATCGTCACGGTCCATTACCGATAGATTTAACAGCTAGAACACACTATTCTGTTCTGAAATAGATACTTATCTTTGGGCCTTCTTTTGTCCAGGAATTATAGGCTTTCTCTTAAACCCATGCCGGCTACATGTTCTCTGAACACGTTGGGTGGTAAGCCTTTTGTAAGCGGATCCGTGAGCATCTTTACTGTACTTATATGATCGAGACTTATAGTCTGATCCCGGACTTTATCTTTCATAACATAATACTTTATGCCAATATGTTTGGCAGTACCACTTGACTTATTGTTGTGAGCATACTGTACTGCAGGATTATTATCGCAGTATAACTTTAGTGGTCTATAGATGTCGTCAACCACCTTTAAACCGGGTATGAACTTCTTTAGCCAGTTCACCTGCCCTGTTGCCTCATAACACGCTACAAACTCGGCATACATTGTGGACGATGTAGTGACGGTTTGCTTTGAGCTTTTCCATGAAATAGCTCCCCATATGAGAGTGAATACATATCCAAACGTGGATTTTCTATTATCTCCCGCATAACCAGAATCTGAATATCCCACTATATGGAGTGAATCAGATCTTCTATACGTCATCATGAGGCCTTTCGTTCCTTGCAAATAACACAAGACTTTCTTTACCAATTTTCAGTGTTCTATTCCAAGATTGCTCTAGAATCTGCTAAGTAACCCGGTAACAAATGCCAAGTCAGGGCACGTGCACACTTGAGCATATTACAAGCTTCCGACAGCTGAAGCATATGGAACCACTTTCATTTGATTGATCTCATATTGGTTCCTAGGGCATTGAAAATCCCCATATCTATCGCCCTTAACTATAGGAGCAGGTGAGGGACTACATTTGTGCATACTGAATTTCTTTAAGACTTTTTCTATGTATGCTTTTTGTGACAGTCCTAATACCCCTTTTCTTCTATCTTAGTGAATCTCGATCCCTAGAACGAACGAAGCTTCACCAAGATCTTTCATACCAAATTTTGAGGACAAAAACTTCTTTGTCTCTAGTAGTAGACTGACATCACTACTAGCAAGTAAGATATCATCCACATATAGGACAAGGAAGATAAACTTCCCATTCTTAAACTTTGCGTAGACACAATTGTCCTCAACATTATCTTTAAACCCAAAATTCTTTAGTCTAATCAAACTTCAAGTACCACTGTCTTGAAGCTTGTTTTAATCCATAAATGGATTTCTTTAGGCGGCATCCCATTCGTTCTTTTCCTTCTATGACAAAACCTTTCGGTTGTGCCATGTAAACATTTTCCTCTAAGTCTCCATTGAGAAATGTCGTCTTTACATCCATCTGATGTAATTCTAAATCGCAATGTGCCACTAATGCCATTATGATTCTGAAGGAATCCTTACATGAGACTGGAGAAAAGGTCTCATTGTAATCAATCCCTTCTCTTTGTGTAAAGCCTTTTGCCACAAGTTGGGCTTTATATCTCTCTATATTCCCTTGAGAGTCAAGTTTTGTTTTGTAGACCCATTTACAACCTACTGTTTTGGCTCCTTTAGGAATTATCTCCAAATCCCAAACTTTATTTGCATTCATTGATTTCATTTCATCTTCCATTGCCTCAAGCCACTTTGATGAATGATCACTTTTCATGGCTTCTTCAAATGAGGTGGGATCATCCTCCATTTGAAATTCCTCAGTGTTGTACACTTCATAATCAGCAGGAATAACTGATTTTCTAACTCTTTGAGACCTTCTAGGGGCCTCCTCATTTGGCACATTTTCTGTTTGAGGCTGTTGTTGCTCCCCCTCATGTGTGGCAATAGGTTCTATAGGATCCTGAAGAACAGGTCCCTCATCATCATTCATTGTTGCCACAGGTGGAATAACAACAGGTGCTGACACCACAGTATCTTACGTTGTTGGTGCAGCGACAGCTGGCAGTGAGAAAAATGGCTCATGAATCATCGGAGTGGGCGCATACACCCTCTTCTCTTCAAGGTCAATTTCTCGAGCTACTATGCTCCCCCTTATCATTTCATCTTCTAGGAAGACAGCGTGTCTCATTTCCATAAACTTTGTATGTCTATCTGGATAGTAGAAATGAAAAGCTTTTGACTTTTCTAGGTAGCCAATGAAATGGCAACTCACTGTTTTGGGATCTAGCTTCCCAATGTTTGGGTTAAAAACTTTAGCCTTAGTAGGGCTCCCCCACACACGCAAGTGGTTTAGTGAGGGTACTCTTCCTATCCACAACTCATATGGTGTTTTGGGCACCGACTTACTTGGTACTATATTGAGAATATGAATGGCGGTTTTAACGCCTCCATCCACAGACTCATCGGTAAAGTGGAGTAACTTATCATACTGCGCACCATATCCATCAGGGTACGATTGCACCTTTCAGCTACTCCATTCTGCTGAGGTTCGCCCGGTGTGGAATACTGGGCTACTATGCCATTCTCCTATAAGAACCTTGCAAAAGGTCCAGGAACTTGGCCATATGGGGTATGCCGACCGTAGTACTCCCCACCACGGTTAGACCTGACTATCTTTATCTTTAAATTGTGTTGGTTTTCAACTTCTGCCTTAAATATCTTAAATTTATCCAATGCTTCTGTTCTTTCTTTGATTGGATAAATATAACCATAATGGGAGTAATCATCTGTGAATGTTATGAATGAATCATAACCATCCACACTCTTTATAGGAAATGGACCACAGATGTCTGTGTGAATGATCTATGGAATTCCTGCGCTTCGTTTGGCATCTTTCTTAATTTTCTTTACATACTTTCCTTTTATGCAATCTCTGCATTGTTCTAAGTCTGAGAGCTCTAATGGAGGAAGAATATCATTCTTAACTAGTCTTTCTATTCTCCCCCTCAAAATATGGCCTAAACGATAGTGCCATAATTTCGACAATGCATCGTGAGCTCTCTTTCGTTTTCTGTTTACATCCGTAGATGAGGATACATTCACATTGTCACACGCAATGTTCCCATTATCGCATACAACATTCACATCATCACGTAGTGATAACAAATAAAGCTCATTCTGTAAGATAGCAATACCAACACATGCATCATTAAATGTTATCTTACATTTGCCATTTCCAAAATGGCAATCATAACCATCGTTGTCCAAACATGACACACTAATCAAATTTCTCTATAAGGAGGGAACATAAAGAACATCTCTCAGTATAAGTTTGAAACCATCAGCAAGCTCTAGAGCAACATCGCCAACGGCTGCAATATCTGCTTGGACTCTATTTGTGACTTTAACATGTCTTTCGCTTCTTTGAGTAGTCCTCATCGAATAGAATCCCTGTAAAGAATTAGCAATATGAACAGTTGCACCTGAGTCAATCCACCAAGTAGATTTTGAATAATGTACATACAGGGATTCATTTATGAACATAATAATGTTCTCACCTTTCTTTGCCATTACCATCTTTAGGTAATCGGGACAATCTTTCTTGCAATGTCCCATTTTCTTATAGTGGAGACATTGATCTTTCTCAACTGTGAACTTATTTTGCTGAGACTGATGCAGCATGGGACCCTTGCCCTTTGACTTTGAGGAGAAGTTAGTATTCTTTTTCTTATTATCTTTTAGATAATTAATAGTGCCACCATTGGCAGCTTTCATTCTCTCCTCCTCTTGCACACACATGGCCATGAGCCTCTCCATGTCCCATTTCTCGGGCCGAATGTTATAGTTGACAACGAAAGTGTCAAACTCTTTTGGCAAGGAAGCAAAAACCAGATGGATAAGGAACTCATCCTTGAGAGCCAGATCCATTGGTTTGAGCTTGGATGCCAAATGGCTCATCCTCAGTATATGCTCTCTTATGCCACCATTACCTGAGTATCTCTCTATCACCAGCTGCTTTATCAGCTGGGTAGCATATGTCTTTGAAGAGCCAGTGAACTGACTCTTTATTCTTTCAAGATACTCAGTGACAGTGTCACACTTTGGGATTGAGCCCACAATAGCAGGCTCAAACGTGTTGTTTATCACTGCCAAACACTTCTTGTTGGCAGTAACCCATTTCCTATGCTCAAGGTCATAGGACATTCTTTGGGATGCAAAATCCCTCTCTCTAGTTGCCCAGGTGGCATTGGCCTTGTTTGTCTCCCTCACCGGTGCCACAGGCTCTGTGGGACATGGTGTGGTGACTACCCAGTCCACCTTAGCGAGGATGAAAGCCAGGTCGATCTTTTTCTTCCACTCAATATAGTTATCACCTTTTAGAGTGGGGATCTCTTTGATACAACTCATCAAGTTGTATCCGCCTAAAAACACAATTCAAATGTTGTGAGAACATAAATAATAACAATAATAATTGCATGCCTTATTTCCAACGTTGGTTAAAATTAAAACATACAATTGTTCTCTACACTAATTCTACATCACCATTGGGCAGAAATATAATTAATGCAAGACAAAACATTATAATATTGCCATTAATCAACGTTGGTCAGAATAATAATAATATTATAATCAATTAAAACATACCTTTTTTCAAAATTAAATTCTCCCGTTGGTTCTAATTTAATAATGAAAATTACATCTTTAAATACGCAGCAGAAAATCATTCAATTTGATGAATTTTACCCACAGGGAAAAATACTTTTACTATTTTCTTTTGAGCCAATTTTCATTTTTCAATTTTTTGGGAAAAGAAAAATATAAAACTGGACTTAATCTTTTCTGTTATGGCCCAAAACTACAGAAACGGCTTGGCCCACTACTTCGCACGCGCGCAGGCCGCACCCAGGCCGCAACCTGGGCCTGGGCCAGCAAAGTCCCGCGCGCCCGCCTAGGTCATGATTTGGCCCACTCGATCTTGGCCGTCCGCCTGCATCCGACGGCTACGCGTGCATCTCGCTCGGATAAAAGGCAAACGCGGCGCGCCCCGAGCAAACCCTAGCGCCATTTTCATTCTCTCTCTCTCTCTCTCTCTCTCTCTTCGCCACCTTCTGCTCTCTCTTCTTTCCTCAGTCCTGCCACAGCAGTCACCGAGCGAGCGAGCGGGCGAAAGAATGGAGCAGCGAGCCCCGGTGCTATCGCTGGCCCCCTCGTCGGCGTGTGCGCTCCCCAGTGGGTGAGCGCGCTGCCATCGAGCGGCCTAGCCGCGGCGCCCCTGTGGCTTGTTCCGGCGAGCAGTTCACCCCTGGCCGGCCCTTTCTTTCCCCGTGCATCGGCGTGCACGACGACGAGGTAAGCCACCCCCTTCCCCTTCTTACCCCTATGGTTTTGATTCGTTTGTTTGGATTTCATCCGATTTCCCGATTAGGGTTAGGGTTAGGGATGGCACATTTTGTCTTTTCCCAAATTGATTTCGGGTTTTAGGGTTCGATTTGACATGAAAAACGAGCCCTGCTTCTTCTTTAACCTAGTTAGGGATAGGGTTCATCCGAACCCTTTTTCTTTTCTGATTTGCTTAACCCAGTTAGGGTTAGGGTTCATCCGAACCCTTTTCTTTTCTCAGATTCGAAGGGATCGAAGTTAGGGTTCAACTAAAACCTTTGTCAGCCGAAGCCCCTTTCTACTTTCTAAATCGGCACTAGATTTCTTTTTCTTAAGCCAGATCTATACCTAAACCACGGCTCTGGTACCAATTTAGAAACTATAGTATCATAGATCTAGCCTTTGACTATTCTATTCGGTATAAAAGGTGAAACGGTAGATCCTAGTATGTGTAGAATGGTCTAGAGAGAGACAGGGAGAGATGGAGAAAGGTACCGAACCTGATACTGCAGGGGTGGAAGATCCAGTGGCCTCGATCAGGTTCGTCGATGCAGACTGCGCACGAGCAGCGATGGTCGGGGAAGACGTCGGTGTAGTTGCTGTCGTCGGAGCGGGGCGGCGCGGCTAGTGGCTTCCCATCACTGGCTGCGCCCCTCTTGATCGGATTAGGGTTTGAGTGTTGGTGGGGAGCTCGGCTCAGGTCAACCTCATGATTAGAGCCACCGACCCCCACCTCTTTTTATAGCGTAGGGTGATAGGGGCCCTCTAGCCACGGTGGGCTAGGCGCCCCCGATCAGGGCGCAAATCAAAGGGCCCAACTAGGCCATTGGGTGCAATTAGATAGAGATCAATCTAACACACACCGGTGAACTTTCGCCGTGCTGGCCATGGTGACACCGTGTCCTGGTGCCCCTCGACCTTCGGTCCTAGGCATGACCAGGACCAGCCACGATCACCTGCACCAGCCTCGTCCCTACGCCACTCGCACCGCGCACACACAGGCACACCGCGTGCATACGCTCAATGTTCAGGGAGATTCCCCTGGCACCACTCCTCCTCTAGCCCTCGTCACTTAGCTGGCTAAATAGACCTGCCCCACTATAGATATTAACCCCCGCAGCAAGGGTTTCCTTTTTTATTATGTTTCTCCCTCGTGTCCAGGTGATGTGCCCAAAGGTCAGGGGTGTCAGGAGCACGTGAAGGTTTGACATCTACCGCAAGAGGGGACCATCCCAACGAAGGTGATGGCCCTGTCAAGGCGATCGGGCTCGAGAGTGGTTGGCAGGAGGAAGATGATTACCACCATACCCTTGGTTATTGAATAACACTCATCTCCTGAGGTCTTGCCCTAATGTAATTCCACCATGTCTCCTGGTATGGTGTATAAATACTCAGAGCACTCGTGTATGCGGGGGGATCTTTTTTCTAGAAAAATTAATGGGCATTTAATCTGCATTTTCCCATCACCCCGTGTCCCCCTACCCTCACTCGTCCCTACGTGGCTGCTCAATCATTCACTCATGGGAAACCCTCGGCCTCTCCCCCCATGCTCCTCAGCGAGGGTGAGAAGCTAGGAGTTGTAACAGAACCATCCAATTTATAAGAGCACAAATACAATAGCAATCACTGAAGTAATCAAACCATAATACTTGAGCCCATATAAACCTGATAGTCCGATGAAATCATGAAGGATCTCAAACAAACCAACATACAAACCAAGGTCGTACATGATTCAACACAACCAGTCACATGTTACATGATAGTTCATAAATAGTTCACAAGTATCTCTCATACATTGGAGTTCACAAAGTTATTACAAACCAAGTTCAAATAGCGGAAGCAAAGTAGTTTGACATCAACATCACTCTTAGTTCAAATACATGCAAGTACCATGGCCATTTCCAGCAAAAGCAGAACAGAGGTAATAACTCGGGAGTACCATGCCCCATGGTTTAGTCCTCATCCATGGTAGGATGAAGACAGTTCTTACAATACCCATGATACATCATGTCATCTGCAACAAGAGAGAATAAACCCTGAGTACGAGAATGTACTCAGCTAGATTTACCCATCATAAACTAGAAATAATATGACACCAAGGAGTATGCAAGGCATTATCGGTGGAGTTAGCATGACAACATTTTGCATAAAAGCTTAAGTAACATAACTTAGGGATTTAGTACTTCTAGCATCAATTTGAATACATATTCAATTAAGTAGCTCTAGATTAGCACCTATACTAGAGCAATCACTTGATTAAGCTACAAGCATTAGTAACCATATCTGGTTATAAGAATAATTTGAGCATCATCATAACCGTCCATTATCCATTAAGTTACTCTATGTCGCCGCTGCTCAGTCAAGTTCTCATTATCTGGGAGACACGGCGATTCGAATCGATTCCTAACCAGCTGGGGAATTATTCCCAACACAAACCCATACTTCCCCCATCGGGGTCGCATTTGGTCACCTTTGGTACAACTCAGGAACCAACTTCGTGGGTCCGATCAGCGCCGTACCCTCAGAGATTCTACCAATCTGCTAGGAAGATCAGGACTTGAACCCGCCCTTGGACTTACGCCATTGGCTCTCCGCACATCCTTACTACTTCCAGTGTGCGCACTTTCACTTACTGGGTCCTGGCCTAAATTGAGCTACTTGGCTTCACGGTCGGAACGACTTATCCAGCCAACTAAGTGCTAGGCATGCTTTCAACATGACATGATGACGTACAGCGAATTGGTCCTTAACCAACATAGACGGGGATAAATGGGCACCAAGACCTCCATGCCTTGTGCTTCTCTATGACAATCCCGCCCGGTCTCCTTTTTATTCATCAACACATGGTTATTTCTACGATAGCAATTATAGCCAACCATGATCAGTTATCTACCTATATGTTTCAGGTGACAGGAAATCACCTGAGTTCTACCGGACTAAGCAAGGCTAAGCATATATTCAATCTTGGACCTACCAAGGATTCAAGATATTTTTATCTGGACAAGGATAATATATGCAGCAAGTGGTTCCAATCAACTCTTATAACCTAATGCATCAAACATAAAAAGGACGCAAGTGATATTTGTAAAAACATAGGAGGCTTATAATGCTCCGGAGCTTGCCTTTCAAGAACGAGGAAGGTTAGTGGTCAGGACACTCAGGGAGATCTTCTACGTTGACTCATCCTTCCGCCTACACTTCCTGCTCCAGATCTTGCTGCTGCTCCTCTGAAAGTTCTTGTTCAAATTCTAGAAGAGTGACTGCCTCCGGAACACCTATTACATGCATATGCACAGCATAAGAGTCATGAATGCATAAGAGATGGAAGGTGATGATGAAAGGTACAACCATGTATAGATGGACACATGAATAACATGATGATACAAGATTAATATTTACTTTACTGAGTAGGTGCATATCGTTTCTTGAAAATAAGAACTACACACTCACCAAGCTCTAAAAACCTAAGGTAAAGTTGTTCATCTTCAATAAGAGGTCTAGCACCTGCAACTAACAACTTATCTAAATCAGTCTAAGCATCTAAATCATCACATCAACTCATATAAAGCAATCAAGTCATTCACTGCATTTCTACAGATTCAGGGCTACAGACAGCAGCTGTAGTTTAATTCATAACTGGAGTTGTGCTGACCCCAAATACATGAAACAAGACAATCTGGAAATCTTATGAAGTTAGCTACAATTCATCTTTAATCATCTCTGCATGATTCACAAGTTAATAAGGTCAAACAATCATATTTCTCAAATCTGGTCCAGAAATTCCAGAGAACAACTAGTTCTGAAGACCAACTTTGAACCGTCATAACTCACAAATCATTTGGCCAAATGCCATGAAAATTTAACACGAGCTAGATAAGTGAGTTATCTACAACTTTGTTATAGACAAGATTCATAGCAAACATCATCTTCACCATGTAATTTGCTTAACTCTAGAATCTCTCTAGAAAAGTCACTATAAGTGAATTTTAGGGAAAATAATATTTCACTACATACGCAAATGGTACTTTGAGCACTACCAATGTTACCAACAGTTAACATACATCAAATAAGTACTAGAAAATATAGTGGCCATTCCTAAATAAATTCTTTTTATGCCTTTATTAATTTATTTAGATAATTAGGTAAAATAATAAACATATAACAAAAAGTGTACAGTAAATTCCACAAAAAATATAGTACCTTATACATGTCCCCAATAGTCTACTATATAAATTTTATAGGATTTGAACAAGTAGAACATCCTATGCAAAAATGACAAGCGAGCAGGGCTTAAAGTAGCATAAATAGGAAATCCTATTGAAAAGTGTCAAACAACAGAATTCATATTTTTCTTAGCTTCATCATAGCACAACAACATTGTGCAATAAATTTCATGCTCATTGGATACATGTTTTTACCATGAAAAATAGCACAAGAATCTAGCATTTATTCAAGATAAATTAAAACTCCTATTTCCAGCAAGATCACTGTGCAACCAATAGTTTTCCCAGGTAGTACATGACAAGACAAGACCAACAAAATTGGAATCACATTTTATCACTTTCCTAGGTCAAGTTATGTAGTTTACAAGATTGAAAACATTCAAAAAGCATTTATCTAGCTCTATTTTATTCTCCTAGAAAAATACCAGAAATAGTGCATTTCATATTTTTATCAAATACTACACTTCATTAGGAATCCAACAAAATTTGGTTCACTCAATTTTGACACCTATAGCTCTAGATATGATTTTCCAAAGTTAGCACAAAATTCTAGAAAAGAATAAAACAAAACCCTAAAACTACAGCCGCTGACGCGTGGGACCCAGAGGTCAACGGACCCTACTTGTCAGTCAAACAGAGGCAGGGCATGGTGGTTGACTGGCCACTGCTCGTCGACGGGGAAGCCACCGGCGGCGAGGTCACCACCACAGCACTCCCCGTGACCTCCCACGCCTAGGGGTACCCTCGGTTTGGTCAGAGGTTCACCGGAGCATGCTCACCGGCAGCAATGGCGGATGGTGGAGGGTGCGCGGCGGTATGCCAATAGTCTCCAGCCACCATTTGCGCTGGTGAAGAGCCCTATGGCTCCACGATGCTTCAACGTAGCCAGTTAGGGTGGTTAGGGATCCAGCGATGTGACGGTGAGCTCTACCCACGTGCGTGGCCACGAGGCGGCGCACAGATCACGACAGTGCTCTCGGCGTTCCGGCTAGCAGGCGGCGAGAGAGAGGTCTCTATCATGACACCTGCTAGATCTATGATTACTCATCCTAAGGCGCACCAGTGAGCAGGAAAGCGATAGGCCAACTCGACGGTGGCGAGCTTGCCTGTAATGGCGGCAATGGCGGCCGCGGCGGGAGCGGCGGCGCAACCCGGTGGTAGCAACTAAAAAGACCATGAGTGTAGATACTAGGACCTACTATGAAGACTAGACTAGGGAGAAAAGGAGCAAAGGTGCATGCATTGCGGCTAGCCATGGCAAGCTCACGCTCGGCGGTGCTCCGGTGAGGTCTCATGGTGGCAAAAAATGAAATGCGGCCTTACCCAGGTGCAATATGGTGAAGCAAGGGGTCTAGAGGTGGTAGTGGAGATGGAGCAGATGTGGCCGAGATAGATTGACCAGTGAAACAATGTCAATGGTGAGCAGCTATGGCGGAGCAGTGTGGTGGCGCGGCAAGCTCAGAGCTACGCCTCGACGATGCAGAGCGAAAAATAGAGAGCGAGTGAGGGCATGGGGGTGAAACAGCGGGCGCGGGGTGCCTTTGTGCCCATCGTGGCCTGAACTGTTGGGCCGTCACTGGTGTATGGCTACCACATGGTGGCTTTGGCCTAACATGGTCAGCCACTGACGGCGCGGCGCCTGCGGCCATCAGATCCCGATGGGGTGCTTGACAGCGTGACTTGAGGGCAAATTTGTGCTTAATCCACGATCAATTAGTGCAAGATGTTTAAACAAACTTTGTAGAGCTATGTAAGGGCTACAAGATTGCTTTAGAAATCATCTTCTTATTTGCAATGGTTGTGAAGTTACATCATCTCAAAGTCGGATACATCGAAACTGTGAACCGGTTTTTGACTTAGAGAAAATTCCAAGTTTGAAAACAGTAATTTATTGATTCTTGTGAGACCTATTTGACCATGTTAGGCACTAAATGACCTCTTGACCCAAAAATAAAAATTGTTACTCTACTCAAGTACTACAACTTTGCTTAAGGGTGTACTACCATGTAAACAATCTATGCTATAGTTCAACTTAGGTCAAACATACATCATGAAAATGGTAACTTACACTATAACCATGACTTAGAGGCCAAATGGGTCCAAGTCATGAATACCAAAGTTGTTCCATATGACATTCTAAACATGTTTAAGGTACCCCTAAGGTCCCACAAACATTTTATACCTTGGTCACATGTAAATCCTAGGTCAAACTAAGCATGTCATCACTTAGGAGCTTAATTAGGTAAGGTGATCCACATGAACATTGTTCCATTAGGCATCCTAAGTGTAGCTAAGGTGTTTTAGTGACCAAACATCACCACTTGAATTAGCCATGCATGATCATAAAGCATACATACAATGAAACATAGAAGAACAATAGTATGTTTCACATGTTTCATAGCAATGTTTCATATGAAAATGCTTATGCATGAATGAATGATGCTTATGCTCATGCAATGCAAGTGCAAGTATGCAAGCCTAACACCTAGGGTGTTACAGCCCCTCCACCTTATAGAAATCTCGCCCCGAGATTTGAAAGACCTATCATTTTTTGTAAAAGGAGGGATAAACCTCATGTTAATAATCTTCCCTTTCCCACATAGCATCTTGCTCACTATGATTATTCCACATCACTTTGTGAAACTTGATCACGCAGTTTTGAGTTACTCTATCCTTGCTATCTATAATTTGCACCATCTTCTCTTCATAGGTTAGATCCGATTCTAACTTGATATCACTGACCTCCACTCTTTCTTCTAGAACACGTAAATATTTCTTCAATTGGGATACATGAAAAATGTTGAAGATAGCCCTCATTTCTAGAGGTAATTGGATCTTGTAGACTACTCTTCCACTTTTCTCAATGATTGGATATGGACCTACATATTTGGGTGCAAGCTTTCTTTTTACCCCAAACCGTTGTACCCTTTTCATTGGTGACACTTTTAGGTATGCGTAATCACCTACTTCAAACTCAATGAGTCTTCTTCTCTTGTCCGCATAACTCTTCTGCCTTGATTGAGCGGCTTCTATATGTTGTTGAATGATATGTGCCTGCTCTTCAGACTCTTTGACAAAATCAATACCATAGTATCTCCTTTCTCTGGGTTCAACCCAATTCAAAGGAGTTCTACATTTACGGCCATACAAAGCTTCAAAAGAAGCCATTTTAATACTCTCTTGATAACTATTGTTGTACGAAAACTTAGCTAAAGGTAACCATTTTTCCCATGAACCTTTGAAGAGATGACACAAGCTCTCAATATGTCTTCCAATATTTGATTTACATGTTTAGTTTGCCCTGAGGTCTGAGGGTGATAGGCAGAACTTCTGACTAAGTTGGTGCCTAACATCTTGTGCAAATGTTCCCAAAAACAAGTAGTGAACTGAGGCCCTTTGTCAGACATAATGGTTCTTGGCACGCCATGTAGATGTACTATGTGGGATATATACAACTCAGCATACTCATGCGGTCGATAGTTGGTTCTGAATAGAATAAAATGTGCAGACTTGGTTAGGCGATCTACAATCACCCATATGGAATCATAATTCTTATGAGTAGGTGGAAGTCCAACAATAAAATCCATGCTAACTTCCTCCCACTTCCAACCTAGAACAGACAGTGGTTGAAATAGTCCAGCAGGTTTCAAATGAACCGCCTTAACTCAGCAACAATTATCACATTTAGCAACATAAGCTACAATCTCCTTCTTCATTTTGGTCCACCAAAAACGGTTCTTCAAGTCTTGATACATTTTGCTACTACCCGAATGAATGGATAGTTTAGAAGAGTGAGACTCTCCTAAGATCTGGTTTCTAAGTTCCTTATCCTTTGGCACTACTAGTCTATCTTTAAACCATAGAATAACATTCTCATCTATCCTGAAATGCTTAGTCTCTTGCTCTTTCATCTTTCTTTTGATGTGGAACACACCTTGATCGGTCTTCTGAAGCTCGATGATCTTGCTCTTGAGAGAGCAACTAATCATAATATTTTGCAGCATAGCAGGATGTAACAAATTGAAGCCATCTTCTAATAGGGAATTATAATGAGATTTTCTGCTCAAAGCGTCTGCAACAACATTCGCTTTGCGAGGATGATAATGTACTTCTAAATTATAATATTTGATCAGTTCTAGCCATCCTCTCTGTCTCATATTCAGTTCGGTTTGAGTGAAGATATACTTAAGACTCTTATGATCTGTGTAGATATGACACACATTGCCAAGCAAATAGTGTCTCCAAATTTTTAATGCATGGACAACGCTGCTAATTCCAAGTCATGAGTTGGGTAATTGACTTCATGCTTCTTCAGCTGACGTGAGGCATAAGCAATGGCTCGACCTTCCTGCATAAGAACACATCCCAAACCGGTACCTGACGCATCACAAAACACATCAAAAGGTTTCTAGATATCAGGTTGTGCCAAAACAGTAGCTGAAGTCAACAAAGTCCATAAAGTGTGAAAAGCAGCTTCACACTCTAGAGTCCATACAAACTTCTCATCTTTCTGAAGCAATCTTGTCATTGGCTTGGCAATTTTGGAGAAGTCTGGAATGAACCGATGGTACTAACCTGCTAAACCAAGAAAACTCCAAACTTCGTGAACTAAAGTCGGGGCCTTCCAATCCATGACTTCTTGTACCTTAGAGGGGTCTATGAAAATCCGATTTTCTGACAGCATGTGTCCTAGAAAAGGTACCTTCCAAAGCCAAAACTCACATTTGCTAAACTTTGCATACAACTTATGTTCTCTTAGTCTGGTTAGTACAATTCTCAAGTGTTCTGCGTGATCCTCCTCATTTTCTAAATAGATTAGAATGTCATTGATGAACACAACCACGAACTTATCTAGTTCGGGCATGAACACCGAATTCATCAGATACATAAAGTATGCAGGAGCATTTGTTAGCCCAAAGGACATGACCAAATACTCATATAGGCCATACCTAGTGGAAAAAGTAGTTTTATGTATGTCTTCCAGTCTAATTTTAATATGTTGGTAACTAGATCTCAAATCGATCTTGGAGAACACTTTAGCCCTTGACAATTGATCGAACAAGATATCAATTCAAGGCAAAGGATACTTGTTCTTGACCATTATGGTATTAAGTGGTCGGTAGTCCACACACATCCGCAAGGATTTGTCTTTCTTCTTCACAAATAAGGTGGGACAACCCCATGGAGATGAGCTAGGTCGAATGAGACCTTTCTCTAAAAGTCCTTGCAATTGAACCTTAAGCTCAGCTAGCCTCTGTGAGATGGGTGCTATACCTAGCAATAACTCAATCTTAAACTCTACATTCCTGTTGGGTGGCAACCCGGACAATTCATCTAGAAACACATTCGGAAACTCACATACCACTGGAATATCAAGGAGGGTTGTGGTCTGAATAGCACCGACAAAGTTTTGGAGATCAAGATCTCTAGGAAGTGGTACTGAGAAAGCATCATTACTCTAGGGTTCTCTCAACATTATGGTTCTAGTCAAAGTGTCAATGAGAACTCCATGGCCACTCATCCATTTCATACCCAAGATTACATCTATCCCCAACCCTGGCAATACTATAAGATCTGAGGTATACTCTTAGTTGCTTATTGAGATGCGCACATCTCTGACTATCTGGTTGGTAGAGATATTATTTCTGGCTGCACTTATGCAATAACCACCTTTATCTATAGTAATTACCATTTGATCATGCTTGGATGCAAATATTTGACTCATAAATGAATGTGAAGATCTAGAATCAAATAAATCAACTACGGGGTGTTGGTTCACAAGAAACGTACCCGTAGTAACAACTTCACCTGAAGGGATCTATTCTAGGGTGGTATAGTGCATGTGTCCCTGACGTCCATTTGGATTACCCTGCTTTTGGTTGTTGTTCTTCTTGGGATAGGGGCAATTCCTTGACCAATGGCCAGTCTTATTGCAGTTCCAGCATGGCATACTGCTAGGTGGAACATTGGAGCTTCCTTGTCCTGTGCTACCCTTTGGTAGGGCAACAGAAAAGGCCTTGCAATACACATTCTAGGCCTGACTAGTCTATACCTTCTTCTGAGGTGGTCTATACTTTGGAGCGGGTGGGCAAAACTAAGGTCTCATAGCAATAGGAGCTTTTGGCTAAGATAAACCTACTTCATAAGCTCTCTTATGACTCTTAGATGCTGAATAGATGTTGTTCTGATTCTCTTGAGTTAAAGCATCACTAACAAACTCATTGAAAGTAGCACATTTGCTGTTAGCTAGTGTCTTCATCAGCTTCGGACTAAGCCCTCTCTTGAAATTAGCGATCTTCTTTGCATCAGTATCCACAAACTCTGTGACATACCTTGACAAATTGTTAAAGTCATGCAGATACTCAGTTAGACTCTTGGTACCCTACATCAGCCTCATGAATTCTATATGTTTCATACTCATAAGACCTGGGGGAATATAATGTCCTCTAAATGTAGCCTTAAACTGGTTCTAGGTAATTTGAGCATCCTCAGGCAAAGTGGATCGATGATGACTCCACTAAATGCCTGCAGGACCCTATAGCTGGTGCGACGCGTATTCTGTCTTTAGGTGCTCGGTGAGCCTTAAGATACGGAACTTTTGCTCAATTGTATTTAGCCATTCATCTTCCTACAATGGTTCCTCTGCTTCCTTAAAAATAGGAGGCTTGGTATCAAGAAAGTCCTTAAAAGTGTTGAACTAATTAGGTTCAGGTCCTTGGTGTTGGTCCCTTCCTCATCCATGGCCAGCATTCTGTGAGAGACTGTGCAACACTTCCCCCATGGAATGTTGGGTCTCCATGAATTGGTCGTCATCTCCGCTGGCGTGGGATGCGATGGTGGTGGGAGGTCCTCATTGCCATTGCCACGGGCACCACTACCACCCGCATCATCTCCACCAGCTCCCCTATGAGTGCACGTCATCTGTAGATTTGCAACCACAAGTAATTATTGATGATGCCAGAAAAATTGTAGAGGAATTATATAATTATGCCAAACTGAATTTACTGGAGAGAATATAAATTCATACAATAAAATAGAGGCACAATAATTCATTTCCACAACCATATATCACCAATTATATTACTTAATGCCATTCGCAATGCATTCCATATATGCCAAACTGCTTGCCAACACAACGGGCATTCATTAAAAGTGCAACCACAACATGGATTACATGCAAGTTTTCAAGAGTACATCAAAGGATACACCATGATATCGAACTAAATTACGAGTTCATTACATAAATGATCAAAGATAGAGAGCTAACGCATCTAGTTAGGTACTAAAGCTAAGCTACTCCTCAGGGTGGTCGCTGTCGATGTTGGACACACCATCACCGTGGTCGTCCTCAAAAGGCTCGATCTCCTCATCTTCAGGCTCATCCTCAGCATCCACCTCCATGCCATCGTCCTCTGCAATCAACACATTGGCATCTTCTTCCACTGCTGGAGCTGGAGGAAGAATTGGGTTCACCATGTTGTTGAGACGATGAACATCTAGCTGTAGCCCCTCAATCTAGCATATGAGTTCCTACTCTCTATGATCAAACTCCATTGCCTACCTAGCAGCCTGAAACACAGTCCAGATTCTAGCTGCCTCCCTAATTTCAGCAAGACGAATGACTTTGTCCCTCTCAGCATGGATGCCCTATAACTCAGCCCTAGCTGCATCTCTTTCTGCAACAACATTCACCAACTAAACCCGGTGAGCTTCTAAAGCTATAATAGCATTATCCGTTTTCCACTGAGCCTCTTTAGCTGCCCTTCGATGCCTATGCACACGCCCTCGCAGGTGGTGTTGTGCAACCTGTGCTCGCTGGAGCTCTAGCATGCAACTGACGTATCTATCTTGGCGGGAGCAGAACATCTTTAGGACGGCAAACATAGCACTCATAGCAGCACTAGAGCTCTCTGCTCGCTCGTCATGATCTCTTACCAGTGCATTGCCGCTCAGCTGCATCCAAGCGGTCACTGACGGATCCACCCGGGGAAAGGTTCTGGCTAGACCATTGACAAGTTCATCACCAAACTCCTAACAGATCTCACTTAGTGCCACCAAAGCTACCACTTGGGCACCTTCCCAAGGAGACTACCTATCTGACTCAATACTCCAACCCTATCACAATGGATTGTCTACATGGGCCGAAATGGTAATCCGGACATCATACCATGGCTGCCCCTCAACTGCCACTTCCCTCCAGAAGTAGCGGGATGGCTCAGCGTACCCAACCAAGTTTATCACCCTCCACAGTAAGGTTAGAGTGCCAAACATAGCCAAGAATGTGTCACTAGGAGACAGGGCTCCTGGTGCTGCCATCTATAGTAAGGTGTATAATTCTTGTGAGAGGATATCATACATGAGAAGAAATTCAATGAATGGGGTAAGCAATTATAATTAAGGGAGGGATGCAATAATATAAATACATGAGTGAACATGATGCATGCACGTTCCATACGTCCTCATGAATCTTAGGAAAAATTTAAAATTCTAGCGACATATACGATGGCATACATATGTTCTCTCAATATATGTAACTAATCGGGCTACACGTTTCGCTGTTAGTGTACCTGCACAAGAATTTCATTTCAGCCCAACCCAACACTTATATATGCAAAATGTAAATCTAGGCTCTAGGTTGCAACTAAATACTTCCATATATGTATACCCATATATATACTTCCGTATCAAAGCTACCCGATGACAATTTATTACCCACAATTAAATACGCACCATACACACATGCAAGCATGCATATATAGCCAAATCAAAGCTAGCTCTCCCTGACTGCACGCTCACCTCTTGCGGTCATGCCACTTATCAACTTACCTTCTTACCTTGGTGTAGAGGCAATTGATCCATACATTACCACTCAAGTGAATGGCATCCATACAATAGCACGCCGTACGGACGATGAAAGTAAAACCCCCATGTTAGTACTTAATTAGCTACCTGATAGTCCTTAACTGGGCATAAAGGATATGACAACTGGCACACTCTAAATTTAAAGTATAGGTTTTAACACACCTATATATAGCTATAAGTTGTCAAACTAATTTTATAAAACAAAACCTTTGTTTGAAATACCCATATGTCAAGTTTAGTGTTGAATCTTGCTCCAATGCCAGCTGTAACAAAACCGTCCAATTTATAAGAGCACAAGTACAATAGCAATCACCGAAGCGATCAAACCATCATACTTGAGCCCATATAAACCTAGTAGTCTGATGAAATCACAAAGGATCTCAAACAAACCAACATACAAACTAAGATCGTACATGATTCAACACAACCAGTCACATGTTACATCACAGTTCACAAATAGTTCACAAGTATCTCTCATACATCGAAGTTCACAAAGTTATTACAAACTAAGTTCAAATAGCGGAAGCAAAGTAGTTTGACATCAACATCACTCTTAGCTCAAATACATGCAAGTACCATGGTCATTTCCAGCAAAAGTAGAATAGAGGTGGTAACTCAGGAGTACCATGCCCCATGGTTTAGTCCTCATCCACAGCAGGATGAAGGCAGTTCTTACAATACCCATGATACATCATGTCATCTGCAACAAGAGGGAATAAACCCTGAGTACGAGAATGTAGTCAGCTAGACTTACCCATCATAAACCAGAAATAATATGACACCAAGGAGTATGCAAGGCTTTATCGGTGGAGTTAGCATGACAACAATTTGCATAAAAGCTTAAGAAACATAACTTAGGGATTTAGTACTTCTAGCATTAATTTGAATACCTATTCAATTAAGCATCTCTAGATTAGCACCTATACTAGAGCAATCACTTGATTAAGCTACAGCATTAGTAACCATATCCAGTTATATGAATAATTTGAGCATCATCATAACTGTCCATTATCCATTAAGTTACTCTATGTTGCCGCTGCTCAGTCAAGTTCTCATTATCCGGGAGACATGGTGATTCGAATCAATTCCTAACCAGCTAGGGAATTATTCCTAACACAAACCCATACTTTCCCCGTCAGGGTCGCATCTGGTCACCTTTGGTACAACTCAGGAACCAACTTCGCGGCTCCGATCAGCACCGTACCCTTAGAGATTCTACCAATCTGCCAGGAAGATCGGGACTTGAACCCGCCCTTGGACTTACGCCATTGGCTCTCCGCACATCCATACTGCCTTCAGTGTGCGCACTTTCACTTACCGAGTCCTGGCGTGGATTGAGCTACTCGGCTTCACGGTCGGAACGACTTATCTGGCCAACTAAGTGCTAGGTATGCGTTCAACATGACATGAGGACGTACAATGAATCGGTCCTTAACCGACATAGACGGAGATAAATGGGCACCAAGACCTCCATGCCTTGTGCTTCTCTATGACAATCCTACCTGGTATCCTTTTTATTCATCAACACATGGTTATTTCCACGATAGCAATTTTAGCCAACCGTGATCAGTTATCTACCTATATATTTCAGGTGACTAGAAATCACCTGAGTTCTACCGGACTAAGAAAGGCTAAGCATATATTCGATCTTGGACCTACCAAGGATTCAAAATATTTTTATCTGGACAAGGATAATATATGCAGCAAGTGGTTCCAATCAAATCTTATAACCTAATACATCAAACATAAAGGACACAAGTGATATTTGTAAAAACATTGGAGGCTTATAATGCTCTAGGGCTTGCCTTTCAAGAACAAGGAAGGTTGGTGGTCAGGACACTCAGGGAGATCTTCTATGTTGACTCCTCCTTCCGCCAGCACTTCCTGCTCCTGAACTTGTTGCTGCTCCTCCGGAAGTTCTTTTTTGAATTCCAAAAGAGTGACTCACTCCGGAACACCTATTGCATGCATATGCACAGCATAAGAGTCACGAATGCATAAGAGATGGAAGGTGATAATGAAAGGTACAACCATGTATAGATGGACACATGAATGACTTGATGATACGAGATTAATATTTACTTTACCGAGTAGGTGCATATCTTTTCTTGAAAACAAGAACAACACACTCACCAAGCTCTAACAACCTAAGGTAAAGTTGTTCATCTTCAGTAAAAGGTCTAGCACCTGCAACTAACAACTTATCTAAATCAGCCTAAGCATCTAAATCAACACATCAACTCATATAAAGCAATCAAGTCATTCACTGCATTCAACAGATTCAGGGCTGCAGACAACAGCTGCTAGTTTAATTCATAACTGGAGTTGTACTAACACAAAAGATATGCAACAAGACAATCTGGAAATCTTATGAAGTTAGCTACAATTCATCTTTAATCATCTCCACATGATTCCCAAGTTAATAAGGTCAAACAGTCACATTTCTCAAATCTGGTCCAGAAATTCCAGAGAACAACTAGTTCTAAAGACCAACTTTGAACAGTCATAACTCACAAATTGTTTGGCCAAATGCCATGAAAATTTAACACGAGTTAGATATGTGAGTTATCTACAACTTTATTATAGACAATATTCATAGCAAACATCATCTTCACCATGTAATTTGCTTAATTTTAGAATCTGTCCAGAAAAGTCACTCTAAGTGAATTTTAGGGAAAATAATATTTCACAACGTACACGAATGGTACTTTGAGCACTACCTATGTTACCAACAGTTAACATACATTTAATAAGTACTAGAAAATATAGTGGCCATTCCTAAATAAATTCTTTTCATGCCTTTATTAATTTATTTAGATAATTAGGTAAAATAATAAACTTATAACAAAAGTGTATAGTAAATTCCACAAAAATTACAGTAGCTTATACACGTCCCCACTAGGCTACTATATAAATTTCATAGCATTTGAACATGTAGAACATCCTATGCAAAAATGACAAGCCAACAGGGCTTAAAGTAGCATAAATAGGAAATCCTATTGAAAAGTGTCAAACAATAGAATTCATATTTTTCTTAGCTTCATCATAGTACAAGAACACTGAAATAAATTCCATGCACAATGGATGCATGTTTTTACCATGAAAAATAGCACAAGAATTTAGCATTTATTCAAGATATATAGCAAACTCCTATTTCCAGCAAGATCACTATGCAACCAATATTTTTCCCATGTAGTACATGACAATACAAGACCAACAAAATTTGTATCACATTTTTATCACTTTCCTAGCTCAAGTTATGTATTTTTACAATATTGAAAACATTCAAAAAACATTTATTTAGATCAATTTTATTCTCCCAGAAAAATACTAGAAACAGTGCATTTCATATTTTTTATCAAATACTACACTTCATTAGAAATCCAACAAAATTTGGTTCACTCAATTCAGACACCTATAGCTCCCGATATGATTTTCCAAAGTTAGCACAAAATTCTAGAAAAGAATAAAACAAAACCCTAAAACTATAGCCGCTGATGCGTGGGACCCAGAGGTCAACAGACCCCACTTGTCAGTCAAATAGAGGCAGGGCACGGTAGTTGACCGGCCACTGGTCATCGATGTGGAAGCCACCAACGGCGAGGTCACCACCGCTGCACTCCCCATGACCTCCCGCGCCCAGGGGTACCCTCGGTTTGGTTAGAGGTTCACTAGAGCATGCTCGCCGCGTGGCAATGGCAGATGGCGGAGGGTGCATGGTGGTACGCCAGTGGTCTTCGGCCACCATTTGCACTGGTGATGAGCCCTATGGCTCCGTAGTGCTTCAACAGAGCTAGTTTTGGTGGTTAGGGACCAGCGATGCGACGGTGAGCTCTGCCCATGTGTGTGGCCACGTGGCGGTGCACAGAGCACGACAGTGCTCTCGGCGTTTTGGCTAGCCGGCGACAAGAGAGAGGTCTCTGTCATGCCTCCTACTAGATCTATGGTTACTCATCCTAAGGTGCACCAAAGAGGAGGAAGGTGATAGGCTAGCTCAGCAGCGGCGAGCTTGCCTATCATGGCGGACGTGGCAGGAGCGGCGGCATGTTTTGGCACAACCCAGTGGTAGCATCTAAAAAGACCATGGGTGTAGATACTAGGACCTACTACGAAGACCAAACTAGGGAGAAAAGGAGTGGAGGTGAATGCGTTGCGGTTGGCCATGGTGAGCTCGCACTCGGCGGCGCTCCAGTGAGGTCTCACGGCGACGGAAAACAAAATGCGGCCTTACCCAGGCACAATACGGTGAAGCAAGGGGTCGGGGATGTGGTAGTGGAGATGGAGCAGATGTGGCTGAGACAGATTGACCAGTGAAGCTATGTCGACAGTGAGCGGCTACGGCGGAGCAGTGCAGTGGCGCGGTGAGCTCAGAGCTGCTCCTCGGCGATGCAGAGCGAAAAACAGGGAGCGAGTGAGGGCGTGCGGGTGAAACAGCGGGCACGGGGTGCCATTTTGCCCATCATGGCTTGAACAGCCGGGACTTCACCGGTGTATGGCCACCACGCAGTGGCTTTGGCCTGATGCGGTCGGCCACCGATGGCGCGGCGCCCGCGGCCATCAGAGCCCGATGGGATGCCTGAAAGTGTGACTTAAGGGCAAATTTGCGCTTAATCCACGGTGAATTGGTGCATGACGTTTAAACAAACTTTGCAGAGCTATGTAAGGGCTACAAGGTTGCTTTAGAAATCATCTTGTAATTCACAATGGTTTGGAAGTTACATCATCTCAAAGTCGGATACATCGAAACTGTGAACCGGTTTTTGACTTAGAGAAAATTCTAAGTTTGAAAACAGTAATTTGTTGATTCTTGTGAGACCTATTTGACCATGTTAGGCACTGAATTAGCTCTTGATCCAAAAATAAAAGTTTTTACTCTAGTCAAGTACTACAACTTTGCTTAAGGGTGCACTACCATGCAAACAATCAATGCTATAGTTCAACTTAGGTCAAACATGCATCATGAAAATGGTAACTTACACTATAACCATGACTTAGAGGCCAAATCGGTCCAAGTCATGAATACCAAAGTTGTTCCATATGACATTCTAAACATGTTTAAGGTACCCCTAAGGTCCCACAAACATTTTATACCTTGGTCACATGTAAATCCTAGGTCAAACTAAGCGTGTCATCACTTAGGAGCTTAATTAGGTAAGGTGATCCACATGAACATTGTTCCATTAGCCATCCTAAGTGTAGCTAATGTGTTTTAGTGACCAAACATCACCACTTGTATTAGCCACACATGATCATAAAGCATACATACAATGAAACATAAAAGAACAATAGTATGTTTCACATGTTTCATAGCAATGTTTCATATGAAAATGCTTATGCATGAATGAATGATGCTTATGCTCATGCAATGCAAGTGCAAGTATGCAAGCCTAACACCTAGGGTGTTACAAGAGTGACCCCATAGTTAGCGCCGATCATGGGGACCCCATCGTACCCCACATATCCCACCTAATGGTCACCAGCACTAGGAGAATCACCAACAACAACAGAGATCCCCCACCCTCGCATGGGGGGCAGGGTGGGGGGGAAGAAGTTGTAGGAACCTCCATAGAAGGAGGAAGAGGAGCTACCCTACCTTGGCCCACCATGCGATCGATGGAGGTCATGGCCGATCTAGAGAGACCCCTTCTTGCCGGGACCAAAGCCAATCCCCAACCTAGCCCACCCAGAGTTGATAAGGCTGGCGTGATGCACCAAGATGATGATGAAGACATCGAAGAGAGGGTCCTCAAAACTCTAAACCAAATACACAAGGAAATCCAAGAGAAGAGACATAGAGTTGAAGCACAACAAAAGCAGGCATGCCTACACATCATGAGGCAGAAGGCAGACGAAGCCAAGGAGGAGCTTAGGAGATTGGATGAGTACTTAGCAGCCCTCAAAGAGAATCTAGACCACGAGCCTGAGCTAGACAACAATCCACCCTCGCTCCATCCGAATCCAACCTGCTCCATCCAAATCTACCCCCCCCCCCCCGCTTTCACTAGATCTACCTAGAACACATCCCTCCATCCATACAACAACCCTAGAGAAACCAACCCCCGCCAATGCCATTCGACCCAAAATCTCCTCTAACCTAGATATTACAAACCAAAAGTTGGCCACTTGAATACAAGCCACAAAACCTACCAAGGTATGATGGAAGCGTGGACCCCCACCAATTTGTAACGAGTTACGAGGCTGCAGTGGTAGCAGCAGGAGGGGATGAGTATACCATGGCAAAGTCCTTCGTGATCATAACGTGGGACATCGCTCAAAGCTGGTACAGCAACCTAGCGCCAGGCTCGATAGACTCCTAGGGAAGCCTCCGTGAAAAACTATGCAACAACTTCAAAGGTGTCAGTCCCTCAGCAAACAACCCCATGGAACTATTCACTTGCACACAATCTGAAAGAGAACCCCACCATGACTTCCAGCGAAGGTTTGTTCAGCTCAGAACCAGGACACCAGACATAACAGATGATGCAGTAATCCTAGAAGTAGTTAACGAAGTAAGGCTAGGACCACGCTCTTCAAGGCTCACGAGAAAGCCACCAAAAACCATTGTAGAGTTGCACGAAGTCATGGAAAAGTATAGAAGAGCCGACACCATTTTTTGTACAAAAACCAAAGCTCAGGGATCCCAAACGTGCCCACCTCCAAGGCCGTGTTGACGGTAGTTATCATACATTATAAACTTCAATATAACTTGAAATAATGCATGAAAATGACCACCAACAGACTTAGGGGGTTTAAAGTGATAATTTCTATGAGTTTTGGTGAATTTTTGTTTGCAGCAGGGTTATTTCAGAAAACTGTCAAGTGTGATCAAAACGTCAAATTAAATCATGTTTATCCGCCGCAAAAACTACTCTAGAAGGTTCTAGAGGACTCGAAAAGCTATGTCCCCAAAGTAGAGGGCAAGAGGGAGACAAGTGGGGCCACTCGGCCCCACCTAGAGGCCGTCCAACATCTGGGGGTCCCACCTGTTAGCCCCGTTGCTACGTCGGTTCTCTAGCGCCTCCTAGGATGCATCTACGCCATTTATTCAAGTTAGTTTGATCCAAGGGCTCACGTTGGATGCTCTGGCCTATATAATTAGCCCCTTCCCCCCTCCCGAACATGCTGCCATAAGTCAAGGTTAGACCAGAAATTAGGGTTTCCAGAGAGAAGAGAGTAGAGCTCCAATTCTTCAAGTTTCTAGTATAGGCTAGCTAGCAAGGTTCAAGTAGAGTGTTTGTTATTGCTCAGGATTCTGGATCTATCGTCTAGAGACTGGTATAGCCATTGTATCTATTATTTTATGACTTTGTGCTACTTCAATATTATATTCCTAGTTTGCTCTAGTTATATGCTTGATATAGTTATGATTGATGATGAATTTATGCATATGTTTGCAAAGCTCTTAGCTCAGTACTCGAGTGAGTTAAGTGGTCCACATTATGTAAGCATGGTGCTTAAATATTGTTTGCACGTGGATGCATTCTGCACTCCAGGTCATGTGGTAGGTCGTGGATCTAACACTCCTATTGAGTCCTTTGTAGTCCACTCCCCGTTTGTAGAGCAAGTAGAACGCGGTTGCGAAGGGAAAAAAGCTTTGTTCTTGATATTCCTTAGTAATGTTCCTTATGCATAGATCCAAAGTTAGTTATACTATAGATGAGAGTGTATATACTTGTGTGTACAAAAGACTTAGTAAATAAGGAATGACTTAGGAATCGTTTGCTTAATGAATCTCATGTTTAGCCGTACTATATTTTATGAGTCTCTATTTCTATCTCCGAAATACCATTATTACCTTACATGTTATATTTATTTATCCCTTGACTTATCCCTGCCATAGCATGAGAGGGATTTTATCATAAGTATCTATATTTGTCAATATCTCTATGCCAACATAACTCCATAGCTCCTCCCTATGGGTAAAATATAAATAACGATACTCGGTATACTCCTAGGTAAAATGCTACAATAGTTCATTATCTGTGCGCTTGCAGATTACTTAGTATATATAAATTTATAAGTGTTCTCAATAATTACCAACAATGTATTTCTGGCATCATGCTAGGGATGACAACTGAGTAAAGAGTGATGCTAAGATATGTCAACAAGCATTTCTGGCGCCGTTGCCGGGAAGGGGCACATGGCTATAGAGAATTGATCAAATAAATACTTATTGATGAAATCATAACCTCTGCTTTAGCAGTCTTACCCTTGTTTGTCTTTGTTCATATCTTATATAGGGTCTTGCAGACTTGGTTGTGATTCACCAACAACTTTCAATGAGAATCAAATCAATCAAGAGGAAGCTCAACACCAGTTCCTCAAACTATGGCTAACAAGACCCTACGTGAATTCTCTGCTCCAAGCACTAAGAAAATTTGCACTGGACCAACACTTAGAACTAACAACCTTTTGTTTAAGCTCAAGCCAAGCCTCATCAACATGGTGCAAGCCACCCCATTCAGTGGAAAGGCACATGAAGATGCTAGTGCTCATCTTTAGAATTTTCTGGAGATAAGTAGCATGGTCATCACAAGGACGTTGCTCAAGACATCATACTACTTCGCTTGTTTCCATTCTCACTTGTGGAACGGGTGAAGCAGTGGTTCTACTTCAATAAAGATCACATCAACACATGGGCAAGGTGTTCAAAGGCCTTCCTAGAAAAGTTCTTCCCTATTGGCAAGACCAATGCCTTAAGAGGAAAGATTTCCAATTTCCAACAGTAGATGTGAGAAACCATTCCATAAGCATGGGAACGTTTCCAAGAATACATTTTAGATTGTCCTCATCATGGGAAGGAAGATTGGTTCCTCATGCAAGTCTTTTACCATGGATTAACTCAAAAAGCTCGTGAACAACTGGATGCTACTGCTAGAGGATCATTTATGTCACTCACCCTTGGAAAAGCTGAAACTCTTATGGAGAAGATAGCCTCTAACCAAGGCTAGTATCAATGCATTATTTAATCATGCAATAAGAGTGAAGAAGTACCAGAAGAGGTGTGTTCACTATCAACCAAGATGGATGCACTGTTGAATTGGCTTGAACAGCGAGCCAATTACAAGAAAGATCATCAGGCTATTCAAGATGCCTTTAGTTTCCATAATGTATGTGGAGAATACTTGGGGGTAGAATTCCTTGAATATCAGGAGGATGCAAATATCGTCCTCAACAATTTTGCTCCACAACAACAGAGACAAGGATGGAATCAACAACAATGATTAAATTACCAAGGTAAGTACCCAGGTAATTACTAGAATTCTTCTAATTCTAAACAACCATCCTTGAGAGACTTGATCTTAGAACAAGTTAGGATTAATGAGAATATTTCTAAGAAGCTTGCTTTTAATGATAAGATCCTAGAAAACATAAATACTAAAATGGATAGTTTTTCTTCCATCATAAAAGACCAACTTAGCTATAATAAAAAGATAGAATCACAATTAGCCCAGTTGGTTGCTGCTCTGCCTTTTGCCACTAACCTTGAGAAGGTAAATGCTATAACCATAGGTGGCAAGTCTACTCGTGATCCACCATATCCGACAAGGACAAGTAAGACACCAGTGGTAGCGTAGGAAGAGGAGAAGAGAACCAATGAAGTTGAAGAAGTTTGGCCACAAGAGCCAGAGTTACAACAAGATTTTCATGACACGACTCTCCTACCATTTCCACATAGAAATCGGAAAGCCAAAATGGATGAGCAGTTTGGTAAGTTCGTAGAGGTAATTCAAAAGTTATATATCAATATTCCATTGCTAGATGCCATACAGGTACCTACCAACGCAAAGTATCTCAGAGACATCCTCAACAACAAAAGACCACTACCTTCCACTGAGGTAATCAAGTTAATGGAGGAGTGTAGTGCGGCCATCCTAAACACTTCACCTATCAAGAAGAAGGATCCAGGATGTCCCACTATCAATTGTTCGATTAGGAGCTAGAACTTTGAGAATGTGTTATGCAGTCTTGGACCAAGTCTTAGTGTCATCCCAAAAAGGTCTTTGACAAGCTCAACTATTCAACCCTCACGCCAACACCAATGTGCTTGCAACTAGCCGACCAATCGGTCTGCTACCCTACATGAACTGCTGAAAACATTATGGTAAAAATACAAAACTTTTTCGTTCCCGTAGATTTTGTAGTACTTGACATGCAGGAAGACATGAAGACACCCCTCATTCTTGGGAGACCCTTCCAGAGCACTATAAATGCTCACATTAGAATGGTGTGAGAAGCAAGTATCGGGGTCTCCATATTAAATTTCATATTAATGGGAAGGAAGAGAGGTTCGCTTTCAAACCAAGACCGGAACAATGCTCTAATTGGGAATGGTGTGAGAAGCAAGTATTAGGGTCTCCATTTCTAGGACCTACTGACGCACCTAAAGAATAAACCCGAATGGAGAAGTCCGGTTCGGTGGACTAAAAATTTTGAACCCTCACCGGGAGGTAACTCGGTAGTTATCCATATTTACTTTTTCATATTGCATTAATCATTTTATCTTAGCATATTTACTTTTCAACACCTTCATCATGAAACAAAAATTATCATCATGGCATTATAAAAACTTAAGCCCCATGTAAATAATTTTTATGGAGTAAAAACCCATATGAAATATTTACCGTGGAGGCATAAAAATTTAAAAAAATACCATCATTCATCTGGTTATATTTCATAGTATTATAAAAAAATTTGCATTATATTTTTATACATATATATAGTAGAAATACAAACACATGGGACCCACTCAACCAACACCCATCACTTCCATTACCTCCATAACCACCATTATCACCTCTTTCCACTCTCCACCACTATTGATCGTATTTCTACACATATCCACCGAAAGGAGCACTCACCTTGCTTAACCATGAAGTAAAGAAGCATCAGGAGGAAGGGGAGGCCATTTGGCCATGATGTGGGGCTGGCCGGTCAGCCTGTTGCTGCACCGCCTATAAATCCCACTCCTCTTGCTTGCTCTTGGCCTCACCCACAACTGCAATCCAACTCCTGAGTTCAAAATTCCAATTCCAAATTTCATAGTTAAATTTCCCTTGGTAGAAGTAGTGTTGAAGTAAGAAAGAGTGAGAGGAAGTTTGGGTGTGAAAGTAGTGATAAAATATTGAGAAAGAAAGAGAGAGGTGCTGCTGAAATTTGAGAAGAAAAATAGAGTTTTAAGAGTGGTAGTGTTGTCCAAATCAAGAGAGGGGATTAAAAAGAATTCATGCTAAAATCTTGATTATAATATTCACTAAAAAATCTCAGATGACTAACCCTCGGACTATTGACTCTGGATGGCTAACCACTAACATTTTCATCTCCTAATCCCGTTCCACGAGTCATGTTGTTTTTCTCTATTTTGCAGGAAAATGAGCAAGATCGCCGGCAAGCTCAAGCGGGCGATGTCATTTCGTTCAACGAGGAGTTCTTTGTCCTGAGCAAGCACCAACATGGAGGTCAATCTGCTGTCTCCTGCTGTTAGAGCATCATTCTGATCAGTCCCCATGGAGAGGAACGTTCTTCTACAAGAGAAGTAGCTCAAGCTCCGGGGAGATAGGGAGAAGAACATCTACAAAAAGCTAAAGACCTAGGACTTTGTCCTCACTCCTACCTATGATCCAACCCTACTCCAAGCCACAGGTATGATAACTGAATTCGAACTTATTTTTAGGACTATAGGATGGGAGGATGCTTGGGAAATTGATGAGCCGAGGTGTAAGCTTTTGACTATTGAATTCTTGTGCACTTTGCAACCTACCAATTCGGAAGTTTCATTTAGACTTTTCAGGAAAGAATTTTCTATTCCCTAAAAAATTTTAGTGAACTTCTTGGATTTCATTCTCAGTGCATAATTGATGTAGACTTCGCCATACAAGACTTTGATAGGAATAAGTTTTGGAGGGAGATTTCAAAAGAAATTGTTTGCTACCGCCCTCGAACCAATGAAATTCACCATCCTTCTTTGCGATTCATGCATAAATGGTTGGGTTTTTCCTTATTTCCTAGAAGTGATTTTCGCACAGTTAGGAATGATGAACTAAAACTGCTTTATGCCATGATTAAAAGGAAAAAGGTCTCCCCCGTGAAATTCATGATGAATCATTTGTTTGAAATTTCTGGTCTTAAGGGAGATGTTGGGTGCACTTCTTTTGTCACCCATATAGCTAAAAAATTGGGCCTACTAGAAGATGCTTATATTACTTAAATTGATGTTCCCCATTAGCTTATTGATTATTATTACTTTAATCATGCACATATGTTAAAAAGGGAAGAGATGGGAAGCTTGTCATGATGTATGTAGATTATACAACTGAGTTCCTGTTATCAAACCAGAACCTCAGTCTATATGCAGTGGATTCGCTTGTCTTTGATTTGTAGGGAAAGGAGAAAGCACCTCGCAGGAGTGCCTCTATGAGGATCACTCGCAACCCATAGCCTCAATATCGTGGAGACGATCCCATTCTAGAAGGCCCTGCCTTCACTGGCTACACAGGATTTGATCAAGCAGGACCTTCCTAGGTGCACCATCCTGTGCATGTAGGCTGGGACCAGCCGGAACCTTCCTGTATGCACCAACCTAAACATGCTAGGTGGGAGCAGCCTCCTACACATCATTCGGAGAGTTCCTAGCAACAGGGCTCAAGTGGGCAATGGCGGGACGACAATTTTGACTACTATGAGGAGGTCTCTAGCGGCTACTAGGGAGGACACTTGTCCTTCTTTGGTTGTGGCTTCTAGACCAGCACATGGGCCACCATTCACTGCCCATGGGTTACCATGAGCAGCAGATAGAACACGCTCGCTTCGACACTAGGCTCACCACCATTGAAGAGAACTAGCATGAGATTTAGAACACTCTGCACCAACATTCCCAATGGCAAGAAGAAGCAGGACAACGCCTTGCCGCCATCCAAGAACAGGAGAACCAGAATTGGTAGTATTTATTCTAGGGTCTCAACATCGACTCGCCTTTCTGAGAGACCGCAGCAATAACCAGCTTTGGGGAGGAGCCCCATTACTTTAGGTAAGTTTTTCTTTCTTGTATTTTATTATTTTCTTTAGTTAATTTTCAAATTTGTATTTATTATTAAAAAATGCATAACCAAGAAAACAAAATAAAAATTTGCCTTTATCTTATATATATATTACTGTGGAGTGATCTAAAAATATATGAAAAATGAAAACCAAACAAAAAGAGTGTGTATAGTTTGCTTTAAGTTTAATTTGCTTGAGGTGTGCTTTAGTTTCTTGTCTTGTTTTTAAGAGCTAAAAAAGAACTTGAAGATGATCTCACATGATAGAAATGATGAATACATGCTCTGTTGTAATTCCTTTCAAGTACCTAGTTTTCAACCTTGAATTCTCTTGAGTTTTGGATAGAATTGATATCACATGAAAATTTACTCTGAACTTTAAACTCGTGGGTAGCAAATGCTTGATCTAAATCTATGAAATTGAC
Organism: Miscanthus floridulus; assembly: GCF_019320115.1. Taxonomy (NCBI): domain Eukaryota; kingdom Viridiplantae; phylum Streptophyta; class Magnoliopsida; order Poales; family Poaceae; genus Miscanthus; species Miscanthus floridulus. The sequence goes on from NC_089595.1 coordinate 43,983,870, forward strand.
GGATATGATATGAGAAGGTCTGAACTACTATTTATCTTATTCCAAGTGATACTAAGTTCTGGAGATTAATCTTTTGAAAAATATAAAAATTCCACATGATGAGATCATGTATGACAAAGCTTGAATTCCTACCAGATCCAAACTTGTTTATATTTAGGCTAAGAAAACTTCCACTCATATGCTACTTGTTTTGCATTGAGTTTGGTCAAGCTTTGTTGACCCTTATGAGAGGTTTGTCATGCTCTTAAAATCAAGATCACATACACACCACCCACATATGCACTATTCCTACACTAGGGATAGGTGCAAAAACATGCTTTTCATCTAGATCTACCCAAAAATGTTTTACTTCTACACTGGGAGAAAACACCAAAAATATGCTTCATAGGTTTTCACAACATAAATGCTCCAAGCTCTAGTTACTATCTCTCCAACAATTGCTATGCAGAAAAGAAGCATGGGCTATGCAAAAGTCATACATAAAAAAGAGAGAAAAAAACATTGTAAAAAATGGACAAGTGTCCGAAGTATTAAAACAATGGGTACTTAGGTGCCCGTCTGAAAAAAAAATGAGATGAATAAGATAGCCCATGTTTTCTTGCAAAGATGATTCCAATGAGAAATATATTTTCAAGGAGCATAGTAGAATTAGATTAGCCACCATATATATCCACCATATATCCACACACATGCATATCTTGATTTGATTGTATGACCCAACTCTCTTTGGATCCGAGGTTTTACTTTATAACATATGTATTACAAGTATGCTCTTTCATGTTATCACCATTCCTATGAGCTCCACATAAGCCTTAGTTGTAGGAAAAGAAAGGCATAACATTACTATTGCCTTGGTGAGGATCCACAAATACCATATATTTTGAGAGATTTGAGAGTGTCATACAATGGAATCTCTGAGTTTTATTTTAAAAGCTTGCAAAAACTCTAGAATAATGGTTGAACAAAGAACTTGAGACATAGCGCTTGACTTAATCATTCTATCTTTCAATTGCTCAAGATCCAAGTGAAGGCTAAAATCCCCATGGTTGAAGGTAATATGGGTAATTCGAAAGTCAGATCAGTTTGTTCTAATCCGGAGGAGAATTCTTGTTTGAATGCATGTGTACTTTTGAGGAGTTGCTACAATGTTCTCAAAGATCCCTAACTCTTGATCCATTGATAAGTTTAGCTTTGCTTAGGGACTAGCAAAGGATAAGCTTGGGGGAGTTTGTTGACGGTAGTAATCATACATTATAAACTTCAATATATCTTGAAATAATGCATGAAAATCATCACAAACATAGACTTAGGGGGTTTAAACTGATAATTTCCATGAGTTTTGGTGAATCTATGTTTTTAGTAGGGTTATTTCAAAAAAACCATCAAGGGGGATCAAAATGTCAAATTAAATCGCGCTTATCCGCGGTGAAAACTACTCCAGAAGGTTCTAGAGGACTCCAGAAGCCACGTCACCGAAGCAGAGGGCGAGAGGGTGACAGGTGCCATAAGTCAAGATTAGACCAGAAATTAGGGTTTCTAGAGAGAAGAGAGTAGAGCTCCAGTTCTTCAAGTTTCTAGTATAGCTAGCTAGCAAGGTTCAAGTAGAGTGTGGGCTATTGCTCAGGATTTCGGATCTACCGTCTGTTGACTGGTATAGCTATTGTATCTCTTATTTTATGACTTTGTGCTACTTCAATATTATATTGCTATTTATTATGTTCCTAGTTTGCTCTAGTTATATGCTTGATATAGTTATGATTGATGATGAATTTATGCATATGTTCGCAAAGCTCTTAGCTCAGTACTCGAGTGAGTTAAGTGGTCAACATTATGTAAGCGTGGTGCTTAAATATTGTTTGCCTGCGAATGCATTCTGGACTCTGGGTCATGTGGTAGATCATAGATGTGACATTCCCATTAAGTCCTTTATAGTCCACTCCTCGTTTGTAGAGCAAGTAGAACGCGATTGCGAAGGGAAACAAGCTCTGTTCTTGATCTTCCTTAGTAATGTTCCTTATGCATAGATCCAAAGTTAGTTATACTATAGATGAGAGTGTATATACTTGGGTGTACAATAGACTTAGTAAATAAGGAATGACTGACTCATTTGCTCTTAACGAATCTCCTGTTTAGCCATACTATATTTTATGAGTCTCTATTTCTATCTCTGGAATACCATTATTACCTTACATGTATTATTTATTTATCCCTTGACTTACCCTTGCCATAGCATGAGAGTGATTTTATCATAAGTATATATATTTGTCAATATCTTTATGCCAACACAACTCCATAGCTCCTCCCTGTGGATAAAATATAAATAACGATACTCGGTATACTCCTAGGTGAAATGCTACAATGGTACATTATCTGTGCACTTGTGGATTACTTAGTTTATATATAAATTTACAAGTGTTCTCAATAATTACCAACAATGCATTTCTGGCATCATGCTAGGGATGACAGCTTAGTAAAGAGTGATGCTAAGAAATATCAATAGGTCGCAACAACGCAAATAGTACCCTCGCAATGAACCAGTCAACGTGAACGCCATAGAGGCCACACCTCCGTAACGCCAAAGACAACAACCAAATCAACAACCTCAGCAAACCCCCACCAATAGCCAAAACAACAATAGAGATCATACCCAATATAGACCCTACCCAAGAGATCCAGTGAAGCTTTACTACCATTTCTATGGCCTAGGAAAGGGGCACATGACAAAACAGTGCGTGTATTTCACAAAGGGGAAAGAATACCAAGAGGCACAGCAAGCCACCGCCTCAGGACCACCAAAACTTATCAATTACACAAGGAGACAACCCTCCTTCATAACTACCCCATACCATTACATGCCAATAAACTACGACATCCCCTCGCAACACTAGCCTCAACAATACCAAACCTTCGCCAGCTACAATCCCTCCTATCATCATTACAACACCTATGACAACCCTCAATCATCATTCAGCTACAACAATTGTTCCAACACCCAACCATACATGGTCACTCACCCACCCACACCACCACAAATGCAAAACCAGCATCCAGCCTTACCACCACCTCCACCATCACCGCCCCCCAACCACAACAACAACAAGTAAAACCAAAGCCCGCGAGCCAACCCAATCAAAAACCAATCAACAACCCAACCTCAACCTTTGGTGTCATACTTGCAATCACCGGATGATCCAACAAGGATGACTACAATAAGAGGCAGCGCAAGGAGCACATGAGACAGGTGCATCATCTCGCTACCAAAGGGCCCCACAAAAATTCATACTGGTCTCATATCCCTATAACCTTCGATAGTACAGATATCAAACTAAGAGACTACCCACACACTGATGCAATGGTCATCGAGACAAACCTAGTCGACTAGGCAGTAACAAGGATCCTGGTCGACACTGGTAGCTCCACCGATATCCTATTCGCATCAACCTTCGACAACATAAGACTCAATAAAAACCTTCTCCAACCGGCAGGACACCCATTATATGGATTTGGTGGCAAGCAAGTGAAAGCAATAGGAAAAATCATGCTCCCGATAACCTTCGGGGATGAGAACAATAGCAGGACACAGCACATAACCTTCGATGTAGTTGACATGCTATACAACTACAACACAATCTTCGGCCAAGGGGTCTGTCGATACGGGGCCCATGGGGTTTCCCATGGAGAAGAGAGAAGAAGACCTAGTCCAACTAGGATTCCCTACATGTAATCCTACTAGAACTAGTTACACATAATCCTACTAGTATCTCTACTTTGTAACTGACTAGGACTCCCGCCTCTTCTAGACTATATAAAGGAGGGCAGGGGTCCCTAGATCGGGGGCGACAGACATAACCGACAGAACTCACAACCACAACATACCTCGCAACACAACAAATAGCGCAGGGCGCAATATACTATCCACACTAGACTGGACGTAGGGCGCCGTGACTTTCCGGCGTGCCGAACCAGTATAAATCGTTGTCTCCCTGCGTTTACCATCGAGTTCCTGCAAACGCCGATACCCCTCCGAACAAATCACCGTCCCGGGTACCCCGAGACGGGTTGCCGGTGGTAAAACATCGACAGCTGGTGCGCCAGGTAGGGGTTCTCAGCGCTTTGTGTTCGAGAGCTCGGTGGACCTTAAGATCAAGACATGCCGCGACTTTCGTCGGCTCCCGTCGACAACTCGCCATAGCTCTAGTCGATCTTGTCAACAACTCGCCGTGTTCACACTCATCATCACCATCGTTCAAAGAAAAAAGTCGACCGGCCCTACTCCGATCAACACCAGATACAGGGTTCTCGGCCTCAACGACCACAGATAGATGTGGCACCCGCACGGGAACCTGTCAAGGAACACAAGCACTGTAAGGCTACGAACAGCAAGCTTGCAACACGCAGAAACAAGGATTTCCTACAAAAGTCAACCAAGTCACCGTACAAACCAAAAGGGATTAGCAAGCGTCAATTATGGAAATAGTTTTTGAGCCGCACTCGGATACGACCACCAAGAGTCCAAGACCGTATACAACTGCGTATACGTATATGTTTCAAATTGCTTTGAAGCCACGAGCAAGAGAAGGAAGGAAGCATGCAAGCAAGAAAGCACCACACGGCAAGCAAGTATTCTACCAAAGGAATTACATCACACGTCACCATCCATACGACATGCACATATACAGCTCATCTTCACGCGGATTCAAGTCCAACCCAGAAACAAGTCCTACTCCTACTCGAACAAGCAACAGAAGTTTGTACAAGTCCAGAGCCAATTCTATCCAAGACAAGTACCGAATCAGTGCAGAACAGAGGAATATCAGGTTACGACGTCGTACCAAAAGAACTCGACTACATCAAGCGCGGAAGTAGTCCAAGCCTGAAGCGAGCGATCTGTCCGATGACTCTAATCTAGAAACAAATTGTACTGCTACAACTTCGTATACGAATACATCACGGACATGCAAGAAGCTAACAAACGAAGCAAGCAAGCAAAGCCAAAAGGTGTTTGTGCATTGATTTATACATACGACATGCTCATATGAGAGAAGGTCAAGAAATACAAGCTACACGGTCAATAAAGAGAAGACCACCTACAGCAAGCCGACAAGTCACGAGCAAGCAACCAAATTCTGGGAACCCAGCAACACGTTCCGAGTTGTTTCGAGTACTCGACATGACAGTCATTCGTCTGGTTAAACTCATTAGCAAACAACTCGGACGAGCTGTCCGATGACTTCATCATGCTGTTCGACTACATCAAGCAAGTTGTCGACCCATGAGGGTAGCTAAAAGCTAACACCCGAAACAAAAAGCAAAATGGCTGAAAACATGCCTGAGCATCCCGGCCGAGAGCAAAATAGCTGAAAAGACGCTTGAGCCCGCCGATGAGGGTAGCTAAAAGCTAACACCCGAAACAAAAAGCAAAATGGCTGAAAACATGCCTGAGCATCCCGGCCGAGAGCAAAATAGCTGAAAAGACGCTTGAGCCCGCCGATGAGGGTAGCTAAAAGCTAACACCCGAAACAGAAAGCAAAATGGCTGAAAACATGCCTGAGCATCCCGGCCGAGAGCAAAATAGCTGAAAAGACGCTTGAGCCCGCCGATGAGGGTAGCTAAAAGCTAACACCCGAAACAGAAAGCAAAATGGCTGAAAACATGCCTGAGCATCCCGGCCGAGAGCAAAATAGCTGAAAAGACGCTTGAGCCCGCCGATGAGGGTAGCTAAAAGCTAACACCCGAAACAAAAAGCAAAATGGCTGAAAACATGCCTGAGCATCCCGGCCGAGAGCAAAATAGCTGAAAAGACACTTGAGCCCGCCGATGAGGGTAGCTAAAAGCTAACACTTGAAACAAAAAGCAAAATGGCTGAAAACATGCCTGAGCATCCCGGCCGAGAGCAAAATAGCTGAAAAGACGCTTGAGCCCGCCGATGAGGGTAGCTAAAAGCTAACACCTAAAACTAGTCGACCGAAATTAAGCTTAAAAAGATTAAGATATATGCATATATACACTGAATACACATGCACATACGGATCTGCATGCATGCAAATGAGGAAGCCATCAATTTACTGGACACATAAATCATGATGGGACACGAACGATCCAACAAGGTGCAAGCACACGTCAAGTCATATGCAGGGCGTCATCACATCTACAACTCCGAAATATCAAAGCCAAATCAGAACCAAGCCACAAGCAGCAAGCCGTCCGAGACCAAAGATAGCAACCTGTCCGTTCGAATGTCTGACTACTTTGAACACACGAGATGTCCAACCGTGCATCAAGACAGATAACAAGCAAGCCAAGACTGACTACTCGGCCGAGAAGTCCGAGTACTCGGATACGATTTAAGCAAGAAGAACACGCGATCTACATAACAACTCGGATACGGAAGCCAAGCCAAAAAGAGGAAGGCACACAAGAAAACCCAAAGCTACAGGCTAGACAAAAGTAGAAACAACCTGGTTTGATCAAAAAAGAACGCCGATGAGGTACGGCAAGAACCAAGACAAGCTCAGAAAGAACCCGGATTGATCAAAAAAGAACCCCGACAAGGTACGGCAAGTACCAAGACAAATCCAGAAAGAACCCGGATCGATCATAAAACAACCCCGAAGAGGTGCTGCAAGTACCAAGACAAATTCAAGAAGAACCCGGATTGATCAGAAAACAACCCGGATAAGGTACATACAAGTTCAGAAAGAACCTGGACGAAGTGCAAACAACCTGGAAGAGGTACATCAAGAACCAGAGAAGTCTAGAAAATGACCTGGATGAATAAAAACAACTCGGAAGAGCATCACGACTTAGTCAAATCAGAAAACAACCCGGATAAGGTACATACAAGTTCAGAAAGAACCTGGACGAAGTGCAAACAACCTGGAAGAGGTACATCAAGAACCAGAGAAGTCTAGAAACGACCTGGATGAATAAAAACAACTCGGAAGAGCATCACGGCTTAGTCAAACACTAAGCTCGGGGGCTCGGCATTCGCTTCAACTACGCTCGGGGGCTCGAATTCAAGGATGAAAGACCAAGAATACAAGTACTCAAGACTACAACAAAGACAACACATCAAGACCCTTCATCCGATTTCTATTCTAAAGAAAAGTACTCGGAGAAGGCTCGGGGGCTACAGGATACATAACCCCAAAAATTTTTTGAAGACAAGAATCTGGACCCTCCAACTTTTGCAAGCAAAAGCAAGAGGCTCGGGGGCTACACTCAGTGAGTGCAATTTTTATGAAAAATTGCACCCACCGAAAAAGAACTCGGAGCAACCAAGAAGACTAAAGGGACCCTCTGGCTTCTTGTCCCAACAAGCAAGAGGCTCGGGGGCTACACTCACTGAGTGCACTTTTATCCAAAAGTGCACATCAGCCGAAGAAAAGACAAAGAAGACCATCTCAAGGTTTCACTTCAAGAAGAACCTCGAACGGATTTACAACAACTCAACGAAGACCAAGAAGAACAAGAAGGCTTCCGAAGCTCATCCATGAGATGCTCGGGGGCTTGTCGATACGGGACCCATGGGGTTTCCCACGGAGAAGAGAGAAGAAGACCTAGTCCAACTAGGATTCCCTACATGTAATCCTACTAGAACTAGTTACACATAATCCTACTAGGATCTCTACTTTGTAACCGACTAGGACTCCCGCCTCTTCTAGACTATATAAAGGAGGGCAGGGGTCCCTAGATCAGGGGCGATAGACATAACCGACAGAACTCACAACCACAACATACCTCGCAACACAACAAATAGCGCAGGGCGCAATATACTATCCACACCAGACTGGACGTAGGGCGCCATGACTTTCCAGCGTGCCGAACCAGTATAAATCGTTGTCTCCCTGCGTTTACCATCGAGTTCCTACAAACGCCGATACCCCTCCGAACAAATCACCATCTCGGGTACCCCGAGACGGGTTGCCGGTGGTAAAACATCAACAGGGTCCCAAACATCTTCAACGCTATTCTCCACCGGGTTATCTCTACATGAAGCTACCCTCTGCCAAGGGAGTCATCGCCATATACAGTGATCAAGACCTCGCACAAATAGTAGAGGAAACAACCACCCTAGGACAGAAAAATGTACACAACCTCTATAAAGAAAAGCCAAAAGTCAAGCAACCTTCGCATGAAGAACCAGAACAACACACCTAAGCAAAGCCAGCAGAAGAAACCAAGAAAGTGCCTCTGTTCGAAGGTAACATTAGCAAGTAAGTCATCATCTCCTCTATGTTGAATGAGAAAACTGAGAGCGAGCTCATCCACTTCCTATGTAACAACAATGACATCTTTGCCTGGTCCGCCAAAGACCTTCGAGGGGTAGACAGATCCATTATTGAGCACATCCTCGAAGTAAACCAAAATCTTCCCCCAATTCGCAAAATGTCTGAAGAAAGAAAGCAAGTGGCCAAGGTGGAGGTCCAACGCCTGCTAGACATGGGGGTCATCCGTCCAGTCTAATATCCAATCTAGCTATCAAATGTCATGCTCATCAAAAAGAAAAATGGCAAGTGGAGAATGTGTGTTGACTTCACGAGCCTTAACAAGGCCTGCCCCAAAGACGATTTCCCATTGCCAAGAATAAGCACCCTCGTTGACTCAGTAGCAAGATGTGAACTCTTGTCACTCCTTGACTGTTTCTCAGGCTACCATTAGATCTGGATGAACAAGGAAGACAAAGAAAAGACAAATTTCATCACCCCCTTTGGCACATATTACTTTAGAAGAATGGCAGAGGGATTGTGAAACACATGATCAACCTTCTCGCATGACAATGAAGGTATTCAAAGAGGACAAGGCAATTTTGTAGTACAAAGCAAGTTCAGACAAGATCATTTCGAAGACCTCCGTAGGGCTTTTAGCAACCTTCACAGCTCGGGACTCAAACTGAACCTCGAGAAATGCATATTTGGCGTGAGCAAGGGAAAGTTGCTCAGCTGCGTCATCTCAGCGAGAGGAATCGAGGCCAACCTAGAAAAAATTGATACAATCCTCAACATGGAACCTTCGACCTCAAGAAAGCTGGCACAGAGGCTTGCAGGAAGGCTCACCGCTCTAAATAGATTCATTTCAAGGTCCGTAGAATGAGGTCTCCCTTTCTTTGAAGTATTAAGAAACATAGACCCATTTAGCTGGGGACCCACACAACAAAAGGCCTTCGATGACCTGAAGGTCTACTTGCACAACCTCACAACCCTCGCTAGCTCTCAACCGATGAACCACTCCTCCTTTATGTGGTCGCCTCACCCCATGTCATCAGCGCGGTGCTAGTAAGAGAAAAACAAGAAGAGCACCAGAAGAAGCAACTACCAGTATACTATGTATCTAAGACCCTCAACGACGCCAAAAAGTTCTATACAGAAATGGAGAAGGTGGCATACACAGTTGTTATGGCCTCTAGAAAACTAAAGCACTATTTCCTAGTGCACAAGATCATCATACTCTTGAGTTTTCCGCTTGACAATATCTTCAAGAACATAGAAGCCATAGGGAGTAATGGAAAGTGGGCCACCGAAATCAATGACTTTGTCATAGAGCTCATCGAGACATGCAATCAAATCCCAAGCCCTCGTAGACTTCATCATAGACTGGACCCTCGACACTCACAACACAATGGAGGTAACAAAACCAATCTAGATAGTGCACACAAACGAGGCATGGGGGTTAGCAAGAGCCAGAATCGCAACAATCCTAACCTCACCATCTAGAATCAAACTCAGATATGCAACAAGGCTAGAGTTACAATGCACAAACAATAGCGTAGAATACGAAGCAATCATCCTAGCTCTATCAAAGCTTTGTGCACTCTCAACAAGGTGAGCGGTCATCAAAACCAACTCCCAAGTCATCTAAGGCCACATTGAGAAAAACTTCAAAGCCAGAGAACCTGAGCTGCAAAGATACCTGCAAACAGTCCACAAAATCGAGGGTTTCTTCTTGGGAATCACAACCAAACCAATCCCTAGATAAAAAAACAGCGAGGCCGATGAACTAGCAAAAGCAATAGCTTAGGGCATCACCCTACCATCGGGTGTCTTCTACGAGGTCTTCAGTCAACCCTCAGTGGAAATGAACGTCAAAGCACCAAAACTCATCAACGCAGTACACAGTGAAGACTGGAGAGCACCCATCGTTGCCTACCTCAAAGGCTACCATGAACCAGAAACTAAAGAGGAAGAAAAGTGGATGCAACAGAGGGCGTGAGGGTACAGAATCATAAATGACAAACTATACAAGGCCAGCATAACGCCCCACTACTCAAATGTGTCACATTCAGTGAGCGAAACCAGTTGCTAAAGGAAATACACGAGGGTTCGTGTAGATCCCACAATGGACCCAGAGCACTAGTTGGAAAAGCATTCAAACAAGGATTTTATTAGCCAATTGCAATCAACAAGTAGCCTCACTAGTATAACACTACAAGGGTTGTCAACTTTCAGTAACACACTCAAACAAACCAAGGGCACCAACCACCTTAATTTGCCCAACCTAGCCCCTCCGACAATGGGCAATGGATCTAGTTAGACCACTAAAAATAGCTCCTAGGAACCTTCGCTATGCAATAGTCGCCATTGAGTACTTCATGAAATGGGTAGAAGCAAGGCCATTAGCAACTATAACCTTGCAGACCATCAAAAAATTCTTCTAGCAGCAAATCATATGCCGATTGAGAGTTCCAAGAGAACTGACAGTGGACAATGACACTCAATTCGATAGCGAAGCATTCAAAGAATTTTGCTTGTAGATCGGAATGATGGTTTGCTTTGCCTTAGTAAGACACCCACAGTCGAATGGCCTTGTTGAAAGAGCAAATGGCATAATCCTCTAAGGCATTTCAAAAAGATTACATGGCAGACCCAAAGGAAAATGGGCAGAGGAGCTCACTTTAGTCATCTAGTCACATAACACCACCGAGTCGAGAGCAACAAGGTCACACCATTCAAACTCCTCTTCAAAGAAGAAGCTATCCTGCCGGAAGAACTCACACACAAGTCACCAAGAGTCACCTTCACAAAAGACCCAGCTACCACCCAAGACAAAGAGCAGCTAACAAAAGACCTCACAGAAGAACTCAGATGCCAAGCAGTCAACAAACTTTGCTTGTATCAAGCTAAAACCGCCCGATGGAGAGACAAGAAAGTAAACCCCCATCAAATCAATATAGGAGACATGGTCCTCATCAGAAAGCAAAACACTAAAATGGCGGGCAAGCTTCAACCAAAATGGCTCAGCCCATACTTGGCCACCCAAACAACTAGAGCTACAGCATAGCGGTGCCTTAGCGCGTGCTCGCATAATGTAATTTTCCTTTTTTCATTCAAGCATGTAAAAAACTCAGTACTGCATTCTTTTTCCTTGCAAATGGGTGCAAGGTTTTTTAATGAGGCAGTTGCTACACCATCTAATGTAATATGCATTCCCCAAAATCCAACCTCTGCTGAAATGGGAGGCCCAAGGCTGACCCAACCTCATCGCCACAAAATACAGGTAAAGATTTGTACCGAACTGGGCTTCCCGGCACAACCCTGCTCAGCACAAAACATTCCTTAAGCACTCACAAAGCAAACCCCACCCGTCCTTAAGACAAAGGATGGGCGCGGAGGTCTAAACAAGTGAGCACCCTAGCAAAAGTTGCGAGGGGCTCACAAAGCAAATCCCACCCATCCTCAAGACAAAGGATGGGCGCGGAGGTCCAAACAAGTGAACACCCTCGCAAAAGACGCTAAGGGCTCACAAGTCAAACTCCACCCATCCTTAAAACAAAGGATGGGCATGGAGGCCAAAATACGTGGGCACCCAAGCCAAGTACACCAGGAGCCCACATAACACCACCCACCTAACCTTAAGTCAAAAAACAAAATGTGAAGGTAAAAATAAGCGTGTACCCTCAACAAAGAGCACAAGGGCATAAAACATAAGGGGGCGCTCAAAACAACCCATCAAGCCACACTATCAAAAACAAAGAGAAGGCCTATCATCATCAAATTCCTCACTTACCCCATGCACCAACCCAATCAACAAAAGTACAACCATTCATCAACAATTAGCCTCCCGTATTAAAATACCAGGAAATGAATCGCCCAAAATAAATGCACCATCAAGGGCTCAACCACTCACCCAGGCAGTAAAAGCGTGCTATCACGCCCACCAAGGCCATAGCCGAATCACCCTATAAATACCACCCCCAACCCCACTCAAAACAATCATTAGGAACTCTAGACCCAAACCCCACTCATGGACAATAATGCCTCGCCGACCTCCAAACCCTCGCCCAAAAAAACTACCTAACCCAACCCTCAACTAGAAAAATGAGGGTACCACAAGAACGAACGTAATGTTGGGGACAGCTAGAATAATCTCATCTACAAACCTAATCAAAGTAGTCCCAAAGCAAAGAGCACTCGGGGGATACCGCAAGAAAAAATGTAACATCCCCCCGAGTGCCCCCTCACCGCCGCTCTCAAGCCACAACCCGAAGGGACCATCAACACCAGTCACTGGAAGCTGGTCAGCACCAAATGGCACCCTCGAACAACAACAAGAGCGGCAGAGCTTACATATACCTAGCAAGACTTGATCGAGGGTCAGGGAAAACCAACATCGACAAGAGCTTTGGCGCTAAGCATGAAAACCTCAAGAGGAGGGGTCTCAATCCCACCCCATAGCAAGTGGGCAATCAGCTGCACGCCAATGAAGCTTTGCTAGGAACCAGAACATGAAGGCGCTCAAGGAGAAACTCATGCTCTAAGCTCCACATAACTGCGGCAGGTCCAAACTCCACAAAAAGGAAACATGCGACCTCCGCGGTTATGGAAAATAGCATCAACCGGGACCTCCTTCGCCAAGGCAAAACGAAGGTCCCCAAACTTCAACAAGGTTCATCATCGATCTGTGAGCAGATTCCCAAAGGTCTCATCATCTTCCACTGGGACCAATGTTTCAAGACCCAGCTCTAGCAAAACCTTGACGTTCTTAGAACTAGCGTAGCTTTGTAACCTTCAACACTGGAAATAAAGTCAATTTTTTCTCATCTTGTTTCACTTTTCTTGTTGACTCTTTATGTTCTTATTAAATTTCAGAGCTAAAATGCACGGGCCCTTCTTAAAGAAAAAGGGGGCGTTGCTGCGTGTTAAGGTTTAGAGCTAAACACATGAGCCCCGCTTAAAGAAAAAGGGGGGTGTCGCTGTGTGTTAAGCTTTAGAGCTAAACACGTGAGCCTCGTTTAAAGAAAAAGGGGGGCATCGCTGCGTGTTAAGTTTTAGAGCTAAACACGCGAGCCTCGCTTAAAGAAAAATGGAAGCATCACTGTGCATTAAGTTTTAGAGCTAAACACGCAAGCCTTGCTTAAAGAAAAAGGGAGGGCGTTGTTGCATGCTAAGTTTCAGAACAAAAATGCACGAGCCCCGCTTAAAGAAAAAGGGGGTATCGCTGCGCTTAGCACTCTAAAACGAAACCAGCGAGCCTCACTTAAAGAAGAAGGGGGCGTCGCTGCATGCCAAGCCCCAAAACTAAAACCAGCAAGCCTCGCCAAAGCTGGAAGGGAGGCGTCGCTGCATGCCACAAATTCAAACATAATCTCTACGCACCAAAGTAAAACCAACGAGCCTCACATAAAGAAAAGGGGGTGTTGCTGCACACCGCAATTTAAAACAAAATCGTTGCGCACCAAAATGCAAAACATGGGTTAATTAAGAATAGCTTCACACTTCGGCATGGAAACAGAACAAGAACCGACTATAATAAAAAGCAAAATAGATTGTCTGTCACATCAACATAAACCCCTGATGGGGTCCCTAGCAAAATGTCATGATCACAACAAACCCGGCGGCAGTAGAACAAATACCACCAAGCATCAAGCTGCCTCTCAGCAGCAGTATTCCCAAACATCAGGTGTGTCCTCTTCAAAGCACAGCTCGCACACAATCTCCCCTGCCATTTCAAAAATTATACCTTCAAGTACACTGTCAACTAGTTCACCCACCACAGCCTCCACAAACTCATCTAAGTCATCCACCACAACCTACAAATCTCCATCAACCTCCAGCCTATAGCTCTCTACAATTGGCCCCTAGAGAATGGGAGTCGTCGGAACCAAAGGCAAATCACCTTCCAAAACCCTCGCATGATACATTCGCTGAAGGTCTCTTTCTTCAAGTTCCAACGCTTTCGGCTTCGAAACCCTCAATTTACCCTCGTCATCAAGACTCAAATTTCCCCGCCCATAAAGGTTGTCTATAGCATCCTGATTGTTGATATCCTCACCCACCTCCAAAACTAACCTGAACCAAAAAGCATCCGCTCAGACTGGCATTCTATGAGATCAACATTCTGCCAAAACCTAAGCACCTCTTGATTCTTCTTGTCAAACAAACCTACCTTCGCCCACCAGAAATGATCGAAGGGCAACGATAGAAACCTAGACTTTGTGCGTGCCCAAGACGCACTAGAAATAAACACATCCCAATGATTCATCATAAGGGGCAAAACATCCAATGCCTCATGCGCAGGTCCCACAGGAACCTGCGTGATGAAGGAAACAATTAAACATCCATCAAAAGGTAACCCCTACAAAGGGCACACTAACTGTATCCCAAAAAATATCTTTGCCTTAACTACGATGCACCCACGTGTCAAACCTGCCTCGTTGTGTCAACATCCATGGCGTCAGTAGCAGGTGAACCATTGACTCGTCCTTCATTAGTTCCATGGCCTGATTCAATGCCTTCATGAGTCACCCCGACGCCAGCCTCGCTAGCGACCGCCTCGCCAACAGTAGACACCACAACTCTCATAGCCGTCAAAGAAGTGCCCACTTCGCCGGTCCTAGTAGTGGAAGGCGAAAGATCCCAAGGCTAGTTTAGTTGAGAAAATAAACAAAAACCACAAGTAAGGAGATAAAAAATTATCATAAAAAAGAGCAAAAAGCAATGACTCAGATGCCCCAATATACCTCATGTGTGCTCAATGCTGCCTTGCTAAAAGCGAGAGCTCAACCCCCGCCTTCCATCCAGAACTTCGTCCAAAACCTTGCGACAACATTTTTGCACAAGCGGTCCCTAGAAGCACACCACACATCGTCGATGCAAGGAAGTTGTGACAGATGTGCCAAGAGGAGGTAGCCGACAACTCTGGTACTTCTCCACTCTTACTCACTCCCTACACTAGGACTAGCTAGAGAGCTAAGATATGAATGGAACCCTTCTCTCTTCTTGCTACATTATGTCTACCTTGTGTTGTGCGTCTTGTGGTGTGTGTTAGAGAGAGGACTGTAACACCCTAGGTGTTAAGCATGCATTTACCATTGGCATTACATGAGCACAAGCATCATTGATCATTCATGAGCATGAGCATCTCAAATTTTATCTCTATGATTGCTTATATCACATATGTTTGTTACTAAATGCTTTACATATGCTAGGGTTTACATGTAACCAATGTATAAAATGTTTGTGGCACCTTAGGAGTACATTAAACATGTTTAGAATGTCATATGGAACAACTTTGTATTCATAACTTGGACCAATTTGGCCTCTAAGTCATGGTTATAGTGTAGGCTTTCATGTTCATGTTACATGTTTGACCTAAGTTGAACTATACTCTAGAGACTTTGCATGGTAGTGCACCCTTAAGCAAAGTTGTAGTACTTGCCTAGAGCAACAACTTTTATTTTTAGATCGAGGTCTAATTCATTGCTTAACATGGTATAATTGTGCTCATAAAAATCAATGCAGTGCTATTTTGAAGACTTAAAAATTTCTATCTAAACTGCGTTTATAGTTTCAAGTACCCTCGTTTGGCATGTTATACTTTGAAATCTATGGTGATCTAGGCTAAGTTGGTATTAGCAATGTTGTAGATCTCGTGTAGCTCTACAATTCTTGTTAATGAAGTTTTCGCAATTAACGAACGGTTTAGGATTTTTGGTTGCTTGAAATTGCGGTGTCAGTCACCTGCATCTACTCATTTCAGGGTTTCAGCTCGCTGTGGGTGGCTAACAGAGCATAGAGCATGACCACCGCGTGGCCACTGCAGGCCAGCGTTAGGACCCCGTCGTGGCAGGGTGGCGTGTGATAACCGTGACGCCACGCTGCTCATTTCCCTCTCTCATTTGCACTCTCTCCCTCTGCTGCTCCCTCTCGCATGGGCAACAAAGGCACTAAGCCACCAATGCCATTACTGGCCACTTGGCACGTCACCGTGCTCACACAGCTTTCTTGTCATAGCCGCAGCTCTGCTGTGATGTAGACATGGCCCAATCTTCTGATAGGTACAATAGCGTCGATTGGTAGAGACTCGACGTTCTCAATCTAGGCTTCGAACCAAGATTGATTTAGACCCTCACAACCATTACACCACTGCTCTATTGGTTATCAACCATGTGAATGTGATTGACCTCACCGAGAAGGCTTTCCTATAAGCGAATCAAGAACACAAACAAGAACGGGATAAACGCAATCTGAAATTGCAAATAAATATGAGGCTTATGATAACGAGAAAGAGTTCAAGTCTTTATTCGAAAGGACTAATTGCCACAGGCAAACAAGATCAAGAATTGAGGCCCTGGTTCATAGCAAGCGGCCTTGGTGGCATAGTTGCAGCAAAACAATGTCTGTTTCATGAGAAAATCAAGAACTAAACAAAACCCAAAACCCTAACGAGAGTGACGGAGGTATAATATAGAGTCTTGGGTGTCACCCCCCTGGACGCGCCCCTAATGGGCCCAAACATAATACACGGTCCAATGGACCAAAAGACGGTGTCGCAACACCCTGGTAGATTCTGGACGCTGATTTGTTTCAATGATTTCTGTTGATTCCGAAGGGATTTTGATGTGAGACCACTCACATTGGCTTCTTTATCTAATTAGCTTTCCATCCATATGTGGATCATCGAAAATGGAGCCTGGACAGGCCCATGTGACCAGTTTTATGATAGACTAGTCCTAGAACCCGAGATGGGCTCAAACTTGATTTGGGCCTCCACCTTGGTGACTCAAACCGGATGAGCTTCGTGCCTCCTTCTCGGTTAGGACACCCTCGCTAATCTCCTTGTCCTCTATCTCCAAGCATGGTCGTATGCATGGAGCTCATGTCTTTATCAAGCTATGTTTCCACCACCTCACTGAACCCCTTCATGTAGCTAGCAGAGCATGGTAAGGCCCTTGTGCTATGTCGCGGCCATCACCATCATTCTCGCCGCTGTACCACACCGCACGTGGCCGGGCCACCCCCGACCACCATTCACCATTCTTGCTTGTCCACAAGGTTCGCCGTAGGGTGTAGAAGCTCAGCAGAACCCTGGTTTCACCATCCCAGCCAACTCCGGTGGTGCACTATCATCCCTAGTCTGCCATGCCGCCATTAGCACCGTCGTCGCCCTTGACTTCTGTAATCGGCCCAGTCATCTACCCCATTACATGTAGAAAGTCGTGAGGAGTCTAGTGGTGCCGTTGCCATCATCGGAGAGCTCACCGTCAGCGAACTCCAGCCAGTCAACACCGGTGCCCTGCTTTGTGCCGATGACACGCGGGTCTGGTTGACTCTAGGGCCCCAGCTGTTAGTGGCTATAGATCTAATTTTAATGCATTTTTTCTAAAATGTATGCAAACTTTGAAAAATCATAAGTTGAGTTGTCGATGTCCAATTTTGGTGAACCAAATTTTGTTCGATTCCTCATTAAGTGTAGTATTTAATAAAAATATGAGATGCACTGTTTCTAGTATTTTTCTAGGAGAATAAAATATAGCTAGATAACTGCTTTTTAAATGGTTTCTATCTTGAAAAATGCATAACTTGAGCTTGGTATGTGCAAAAATTGTGATTCCAATTTTGTTGAGTTTATATTGACATGCTCTAGCTAGGAAAAATACTAAACTGGCAGTAAACTTGATTGGAGTAGGGTCTTTCTATTTATGTTTTCATAAATGGTGTCATCTGAGGAAATTCATAAGGATAAAAATAAGTAACATATTGCCATGCAAATTTTTGTATAGTATTATCATACTAAGATGAAGCTAAGAAAAATACAAAATCTGTTGTTTGACACTTTTCAATAGGGTAACTATTTTCACTAAAATAAACCTTGCTAGCTTATCATTTTTGTAGAGGATGCTATGTATGTTCAAATGGCATAAAATTTGTACAGTAAGCTATTGGGAGCACTTGGAAGCTACTGTAATTTTCTGAGAATTTATTGTGTAAATTTAGTATATGTTTGTTATTTCACCGAATTATCTAATTAAATTAATAAAGGCATTTAAATAAATAAATTGGGCTTGACCATTATGTTTTCTAGAGTGTATTTGATATTTCTAAATTGTTGGTACCAATGGTGTTTCTCAATTTGAGATGTTTATATGCCATGAAAATATTATTGCTCTATAATTCAATTTAGAGGTATTTTTGGACAGATTCTGTTGTTGGGTATTTAGCTTAGTCAAAATGAAGTTTACTATAAAAATAGTTAATAACAAAGTTGTAGAGAACTTCTTCATCTATCTTGTGTCAAAATTTTAGAGCTATAGGACAATTGGTTTAGAAGTTATGGCTGATTAAAGTTGGTCTCCTAAAATGCTTGTTCTCTAGAATTTCTGAACAGAGCTGGAAAGATTGCCTTTTTTATTAGGATAGAATTTGAATTACCTTGTGGTGATTAACTAAGAGTTGTAGGAAATTTTATAAGCTTTCTAGAAAGTCCAACATCATAGTATTTGGATAGGAAGTACTACAGTTATGATTTAAACTTGTAACTATTGTGTCTAGATCCGAAATTGTCTTGTGATGAATATTGGAAATGGATAGAGAAGAGTTATGCACCAACTCAGTAAACAAGAAATTAACGTTGTTATCATTTAAGTAACTTAACATCATTATCATAGCAGCATGTACATTCTAATGTCACATCATCCATGATCCTTCTTATGCATTCATGGAACTTATGCATATGCATACAATAGGTGCAGCAGAGGAGATCATGTTGGTGGAACTCAAAGCGGATCTACAAGAAGAGAGCCAAGAGGTGTAGCACTAGAAGATTCTAGGAGAAGGAGAGCCTGAAGTAGATCATCTTCTTGAGTGCCCGAATCATCAGCCTGCCACATTCATGAAAGGCAAGCCACGGAGCATTATAAGTCTCCCTATTTTATTGATGTCACCAAAGTTACTCGTATTGATGCATTACGTGATAGGAGTTGTTTGGGAACACTTGCTGCATATTACCTTTCCTTATCTAGAAATGTCTACCCTGAATCCTATTGAAGTCTAGGAACGCTCTTTATGCTTAGCTATGCTTAGACCGGTAGAAGTCGGGTGATTTCCTGTAACCTACGAGCCATAGGCGATAACTTGATCACGGTTGGCTATATTGTGCTATCATGGAACATAACTTGGTGTTGTTGATTAATTAGAGACCGGGCGGAGTCTTATGTTGGTGGTAATCTTAGTGATTCCATCTGTGTCATTTAAGGACCGGTCGTTGGAGGTCATCTTGTCATGTTGAACGCATGCCTCTCACATAGCTGGCCGGATAAGTCATTCCGACTGCGAAGCTGAGTAGGTAAACTCAGGCCGAGGACACGAGTAGTTAAAGTGTGCACCCTAGAGGCAGTAAGGATGTGCAGAGAGCTAATGGCGTGAGACCAATGGCGGGTTCATGTCCTAAGCTTCCTAGCAGATTGGTAGTATCTTTGAGGGTGCGGCGCTGGTCTTACACATGATTTGGACTTGAGTTGTACCAAAGGTGACCTGATGCGACCCCGACAGGGGAAGTATGGGTGTGTGTTAGGAATAATTCCCCAGCTGGGTAGGAATCGATTCAAATCGCTGTCTCTCCTAAATAGTGAGAACTTGGCAGGAGTACGCTTCATCGTAGTAATTGATGAAAGTGTTGGTTATGTGGATTATGAAAATGCTCAACTTGATATGGTTATTATTGTATTGACTTAATGGTACCAACATGTTTGGTATAGGATAGTTGCTAATCTAATATGTGATAGGATTAATAACTGGTGATCCACAGTTTAAAAGATATTGGACAACTAATGCTTTTTATGCAATAATGTCTACCAGCTCTACTTATAAAGCCTTGCATACTCCTTGGTGTCTTAGCATTTTAGTTGATGACGGGTAAGTCTAGCTGAGTACCTTCTTGTACTCAAGGTTTTATTCCCATTATTGTAGATAATATTATGTACCATGGCTACTGCAAGCACTGCTTTGCTTTTGTAGTGGATGAGGAATAGGACCATGGGCATGGCCATCCTATATATCATCTCACCCTTATGTTTTTGTTGGAGATGACTATGAAAACTGGCTATGTATCTAAACTACTGTTGATGTTGTTGTGAACTATGTTGCTTCCGCTACTATTAAACTCATGTTGTAATAACTATGTTGGAACTCCGATGTATGACAAATTACTTGTGAACTTGTTGTAACATGTGGCTTGTATGTTGAATCATGTATGATCTTGGTTTGTATGTTGGTTGATTTGAGATCCTTCATGATACTCGATGGACTACCAAATTTATATGGGCTCAAGTGTGATGGTTTGACTGCCTTGGTGATTGCTATTGTACTTGTGCTTTTATAAATTGGATGGTTCAGTTATAGCAGGCATCAGAGCAGGATTCAACACTAAACTTGTCACATGTGTAATTAAAACAAAGGTTTTTGTTTTATAAACTTAATTTCTACAACTGTAGTAATAAGATTAGAGTGTTGAAGATTGAACTTAAAACTATAGTGTGCCAGTGGTCATCTCCTTTATGCCCAGTTAAGGACTATTAAGTGGCTATTTAAGTACTAACATGGGGTTTTTTACTTTCGTCGTCCATACGGTGTGCTATTGTATAGATGCCATTCACTTGAGTGGTAATGTATGGATCAAATGCCTCTATGCCAGGTAAGAAGGTAAGTTGATGAGTGGCATGACCGCAAGAAGTGCGCGGGCAGTCGGGGAGAGCTAGCTATGATACGGTTGTATATGCATGCTTGCATGTGTATATGGTACGTATTTAATTGTGGGTAGTGTACTGATCATCGGTTAGCTTTGATACAGAAGTATATATATGGGATATATATATATATGGAAGTATTTAGTTTACTACTTTTATATATATCTTGTTATCCTTGATATTCAACTTAGAGCCTAGATTTACCTTTCTATACATATAACTATTGGGTTGGGCTAAAATGAATTTTCTATAGGTACACTAACAACGAAACGTGTAGCTCATTTAGTTATGATTATACCAAGCGAACGTATGTATGCCACCGCGTATATCATTAGGACTTATTTTTTTAAGTTTGTGAGGACATATGGAATGAGCATACATCATGATACATCATTCTTTCATATCATTGCATTGTTCCTCCCCCTTGCAATATCTTATTGTTAAGTAACTCTTTTCTATAATCATGTTGTCTCACTAAATTGTAACATTTGCTACAGATGGCAGCCCCAGGAGCCCCTATTGCGAGCGACACCTTTTTGGCACTGTTTGGGACTCCTACCTTACTGTGGAGGGTACTGCACTCTATCGGGTATGCTGAACCGCCTCGCTATTTTTGGAGTGAAGTGGTAACTGAGGGACAATGGTGGTACGACGTGCGGGTCACTATCACCGCCTATGTAGACAACCCTCAGTGGCAAGGATGGAGTATCAAGTCAGATGGATAGACCCCTTGGGAGGGTGCCCAAGTGGCCGCTTTTGAAGTTCTCAGCGAAATCTATCAGGAATTCGGGGATGAGCTTGTCAATGGACCTGTTGGATCTTTCCCTCGAGTGGATGCATCATAGATCGTTTGGACCTAGCCAGGCGGTAATGCTTTGGTAAGAAACCGAGATGAAAGAGCAGGAAGTAGTAATGCTGCAATGAGTGCCATGTATGCAGTTATGAAGATGTTTTACTCTCGCTAGGATAGCTACATCAGCTATATGCAAGAGCTCCAAAGAGCATAGGCTGCACAGCGCAGGATGCGAGGACACGTGCGTAGGCACCGAAGTGCAGTTAGAGCAGCTCAAAATGGGATCGGTAATTATATGACAGCCTTGGACGCCCATCAGAGGCAGTTTGTCCATGCTGTTGCTGAAAGAGATGCAGCTAGGGCTGAGTTACAGGACGTTCATACTGAGAGGGATGACATCATTTGCCTTGCTGAAACTAGGGAGGCAGCTAGGATCTGGACTATGTTCTAGGCTGCTTGACAGGCAATAGAGTTTGATCGCAGAGAGTAGGAACTCATATGCTAGATTGAGGAGCTTTAGCTAGATGTTCATCGTCTCAATAACATGGTAAACCCAATTCTTCCTCCAGCTCCAGTGGTGGAAGAAGATCCCAATGTGTTGATTGCTGAGGACGATGGCATGGAGGTGGACGCCGAGGATGAGCCTGAAGAGGAGGAGATTGAGCCTTTTGAGGATGACCACGATGATGGTGTGTCCAACATCAACAGCGACCACCCTATGGAGTAGCTTAGCTATAATATCTAGCTAGATGCGTTAGCTCTTTATCTTCGATCCTTATATAATGAACTCGTAATGTAGGTTTCGATTTCATGGTGTACCCCTTTTCAATGTTATTGGAACTGTGCATGTACTACATGTGGTGATGGTACTTTTTAATGAATTCCTCGTTGTTTTGGCAAGAAAATTTTGGCATGTATGGAGCGCGTTGCGAGTATGAAAAGTGATCCATTTGGTGATGTTATGTTGTTGAAATGAATTATTATGCCTCTGTGTTATTGTATGAATTTCTAATTCTCTCTAGTAATTACAGTATGGCATGATTATACAATTCTTCTGCAATCTCTTGACATCACCCAATAATCACATGTTGTTGTAGCTTTGCAGATGACTCACACTCACAGAGGGGCTGGTACCAGTCATGATTGTGATGGTGATGATGATCTCCCACCACCACCACACCCCACACCAGCAGAAATGATGGCACAACTCTTGGAGACCCAACGGTCTATGGCGGAAGTACTGCGCGAGCTTGCGTAGAACGCTAGTCGTGGACAGGGATGGGACCAACACTAGGGGCCTGAACCAAATCAGTTCAGTGATTTCAAGGACTTTTTGGATACTAAACCTCCTATCTTTAAGGAGGTGGAGGAGCCATTATAAGCCGATGAATGACTCAATACCATTGAGCATAAGTTTTGTCTCTTGAGAGTTATAGAGCATATGAAGGCTGAGTATCCCTCACATCAGTTGCATGGTCTAGCAGGCATTTGGTGGACTCATTACCTGTTGACCCTCCCTACTAATGCTCAGGTTACATGGAATGAGTTTAAGACTACTTTTAGGGGGCATCATATTCCTCTAGGTCTTATGAGCATGAAACATAAAGAGTTTATGAGGCTTACCCAGGGTACCAAAAGTCTCACTGAGTACTTGCATGCCTTCAACAACCTCTCTAGGTATGCGCTTGAGTTTGTGAATACCGATGCTAAGAAGATTGCATGCTTCAAGAGAGGACTAGGTCCAAAGTTGATGAAGACTCTAGCAAATAACAAGAGTGAGACCTACAATGAATTGTGAGTGATGCGCTCACACAAGAGAATCATAATAATATTTATGCTACATCCAAGAGCCACAAGAGGGCCTTTAAAGCCAGTGCATCTCAACAAAGAGCTCCAGTGGTGGCAAGAACCCAATACCGCCCACCTACTCCAAAATATCGGCCACCTCAGAAGAAGGCCTAGCCAAGCCAAGCAAATAAAGGGTATCGTCGGGCATACTCTATTGCTCTACCACCTAAGGGTGGTGTAGAACAAGGAAACTCGAAGGCACCACCTAACAATCAACCATGTTTCAATTGCAACAAGACTAGTTATGGCTGTTTAGAGTTGGTCTCCCGAAATGCTTGTTCTCTGGAATTTCTGGATAGAGCTAGAAAGATTGCCAGTTTTTGTTAGGATAGAGTATGAATTAGCTTGTGGTGATTAAATAAGAGTTGTAGCCAATTTTATAAGCTTTCCAGAAAGTCCAATATCATAGTATTTGTATAGGTAGAACTATAGTTATGATTTAAACTTATAACTATTGTTTATAGATCAGAAAGTGTCTTGTGATGAATATTGGAAATGGATACAGAAGAGTTATGCACCTACTCAGTAAATAAGAAATTAACGTTGTTATCAGTTAAGTAACTTAACATCATTATCATAGCATCATGTACATTCCCATGTCACATCATCCATGATCCTTCTTATGCATTCATGGAACTTACTTATGCATATGCATACAATAGGTGCAGCCGAGGAGATCACATTGGAGTAACTTGAAGCTGATCCACAAGAAGAGAGCCAAGCGGTGCAGCACTAGGAGATTCTAGGAGAAGGAGAACCTAAAGCTGATCACCTTCCTAGAGTAACCGGATCATCAGCCTGCCATATTCGTGAAAGGCAAGCCCTGGAGCATTATAAGTCTCCCTATTTTATTGATGTCACCTAAGTTACTCGTATTGATGCATTATGTTATAGGAGTTGTTTGGGAACACTTGCTGCATATTACCTTTCCTTGTCCAGAAATATCTACCCTGAATCATATTTAAGTCCAGGAACGCTCCTTATGCTTAGCTATGCTTAGACCGATAGAAGTCGGGTGATTCCTATAACCTACGAGCCATAGGCGATAACTTGATCACGGTTGGCTATATTGTGCTATCGTGGAACATAACTTGGTGTTGTTGATTAATTGAAGACCGGGTGGAGTCTTATGTTGGTGGTAATCATAGTGATTTTGTCTATGTCATTTAAGGACTGGTTGTTGGAGGTCATCTTGTCATGTTGAACGCATGCCTCTCACATGGCCGGATAAGTCATTCCGACCACAAAGCCGAGTAGCTCAACTCAGGCCGGGGACATCAGCAGTTAAAGTACGCCCCCTGGAGGCAGTAAGGATGTGCGGAGAGCTAATGGCATGAGTCCAAGGGTGGGTTCGAGTCCCGAGCTTCCTGGCAGATTGGTAGTATCTTTGAGGGTGCGGCGCTGGTCTTACCCACGATTTGGACTTGAGTTATACCAAAGGTGACCTGATGCGACCCCGATGGGGGAAGTATGGGTATGTGTTAGGAATAATTCCCCAGCTAGGTAGGAATCGATTCGAATCGCCTTCTCTCCTGGATAGTGAGAACTTGATAGGAGTACGCTTCATCGTAGTAATTGATGAAAGTGTTGGTTATGTGGATTATGAAAATGCTCAACTTGATATGGTTATTATTGTATTGACTTAATGGTACCAACATGTTTGGCATAGGATAGTTGCTTATCTAGTATGAGATAGGATTAATAACTGGTGATCCACAGTTTAAAAGATATTTGACAACTAATGCTTTTTATGCAAATAATGTCTACCAGCTCTACTTATAAAGCCTTGCATACTCCTTGGTGTCTTAGCATTTTAGTTGATGACGGGTAAGTCTAGCTGAGTACCTTCTTGTACTCAGGGTTTTATTCCCATTATTGTAGATAATATTATGTACCACGGCTACTGAAAGCACTGCTTTGCTCCTACAGTGGATGAGGAATAGGACCATGGGCATGGTCATCCTATATATCATCTCACCCTTATGCTTTTGTTGGAGATGACTATGAAAACTAGCTATGTATCTAAACTACTGTTGATGTTGTTCTAAACTATGTTGCTTCCGCTACTGTTAAACTCATGTTGTAATAACTAAGTTGGAACTCCAATGTATGACAAACTACTTGTGAAGTTGTTGTTACATGTGGCTTGTATGTTGAATCATGTACGATTTTGGTTTGAACGTTGGTTGATTCAAGATCGTTCGTGATACTCAACGGACTACCAGATTTATATGGGCTCAAGTGTGATGGTTTGACTATCTCGGTGGTTGCTATTGTACTTGTGCTCTTATAAATTGGACGTTCTATTACAAGGACTCTACCCCCAATTTATACATGGCTATGAGGTGGTGCAGAGGGTATCTTTGGCGTGAAAACCCATCTCCACCGCCTCTGCATGGCTCCATGCAACCGCCACACGAAGGAGAGGACTAGCGGCGCCAGGTGGGGGCGACCAACCCCAGGGGGTGGTCGACCCTTGACTAGCTCCCATCGCATGGTGGGTCAGTGAGTGCTCCTGGGCCGCTCCTTCGGTGGTATTTTGCGCAGATATCTTAAGTTGCTGGGCCTTTCTATTTATTCTTTGCGGAATTTAGCATTGAAAAGCATCTTTTGGTGTATTCTCCCATGTATTTGTACTTGTAGCCTACAAAATAATAATCTCAAAATACATGTGGAACTTTGTCAATAGTAAATGCATATGTGTTTAAGTTTGTTAATTTCTCCTCTTTTATGTCTTAATTTGCGGTCGGATTTGATCATTAAGGACTACCAACAGTCTTGTTCTGGTTGTCAAAGTACTTATTCATCACAGTTGTCTGATACCTATGCTTTTTGATGAGGAATCACCAATGCCTCATGTACACTATCTTCTTGGATGCACTAAGATAAGTGTAGCAGGTACCGTCAATGCAAACTAAGCAACTGGACTTACCTTTGATCTACCCCGATAGTGAAAAAAGACCAGGGTAATCGATGATGGTGACAAAGATGATGGCCTTTAGAGTGAACTCCTTCTTTAGGGACACATCCATCATCTTGACTCCTTCCCATAGTATCTTCATGTCATCCATGAACGGCTCTAGGAACACATCTATATCATTGCCTGGTTGCTTCGGTCCAGAAATAATCATTGTTAGTAAAAGATACCTGCGCTTCTGACATAGCCAGGGAGGTAGGTTGTAGATGGTGAGGATGACCGGCCAAGTGTTGTGCGAGCTACTAAGGTCACCGAATGGATTCATCCTGTCAGTACTCAGTGCAAACCTGACGTTCCTTGCCTCGTCGCCAAACTTTGGGAACTTGGTGTTGAAACAGTTCCATTGCTTACCATCGGTAGGGTGTCGTAGCTTGCCATCATCCTTCGTGCGCTCATCAGATGCATGCTAGGACATCAGCTTAGCATACTCAGGGTTCCCAAATATAGCATGCAGGCGATCGATCACAGGCAGGTACCACATCGACAGGGCCAGACTTTTCCTCTGCATGTAACCCTCTTCTTCCTCATCCTTAGGAGATAGGATCTACTTCTCTGCAGTACTCTTCTTGGCCATCTTCTTCTTCTTCGGCCCTCTCAAGACTCCCTTATCGTTCGTGTCCACACGACAACCGACATTCCTCTTGTACTAACTCGTGCCATAGTGCGATGGCTCTGCAAGTTCTCATACTTGCCCCAATATAGGACATAGTGGTTAGGGCAGGCATGGAACTTTTTAAGCTTCATCACCACTGGCCAGATCAGCTTCTTCGCCTGATAGGTATTGGTAGGCACCTTGTTACCCTCTGGGTATGTGTTAGCAAGGATACGTAACAAGTCATTGAAGCTATCGTCAAACCAGCCATGGCAAGCCTTTAGCATCAGCATCTAGAGGTTAAAACGTAGCATTGTCCACTGCTTCAGATAGTCCTTATAGAGGGGATCAATTGTCGCCTACTTCATCTCTACGAAATTCTCCAGCCACCTTGGGCTCCCAAATAGAATGCCGTCGTGGTCTAGATGGTTAGCAAGTTCCTCAAAAAGCTTCACATCCCTAGGCTCCATCACACTAGCCAGCTCACCGCCATCCCATCGCCGTCGTCGTCGTCGCCATGTCTTGGAGCAGATCATCCATCATGATGTAATCATGATCTGCATTGTCATTGGTAGCGGTGCCGTGCTCGCCGATCGCTGCTGTTGAGGGTTGTTGTTCTGCATTCACCGCCGCCATCATTTTTGACGAGTTTCCTCTAGGTGCATCGGCACTCGGATCCTCTCCTTCCCCATGAAAATTCCAAATGGTGTAATTCTTAACGAAACCATACTAGACCAAGTGAGATTTCACCACGTTATCTTTGTGGGCAAGAAGCTTCTTGCAGCTATTACATGGACAAATGGTGTGTTCCCGCTTTAGACACAGACAATGCCTTTTCACAGCGGCAACAAACTTTGTCACATGATCCACGTAAGAAGGATCCAGCCTCGATGTATTGTACATCCATTCCCTCTCCATGACTGCAAATCTTATACACACAAATAACAAAAATGGCGCATATTTGCATAGTAGTATGGAAATAAATGCAGCCGGGTCGCTCTAGATCTGATTTATCTCTCCTCCATATAGATCTAGATCTAGATCTTGAGAAAAAGCACCAAAATCATGGAAAAGAGAGAAGAATGAGGGTTGGTGAGCAAGAATCAACCTCTTGCGGTGCCCCCTTCAACAAATCCAAGGGCAAAACCTCTCCCCTAGAAAATGGCCAATTTTGGGGGTTTTGAGGTCAAAACCTACAAAAATGGAGGAGCCGTGGGGAAGAAGGTTGGGTGCAGCTGTATTTAAAGACCAGGCTTAACCAAGGCAGGCACTATAAGAAAACTGCCTCGGTTAATCGCCTATTAACTGAGGCGGTTGTGTTGTAACAAACGCCTCGGTTAATCTATTAAACGAGGTTGTTGCCCCAACCCAACCACCTCAGTTAATGTATTAACCGAGGTGGTTTGCTTACATTGCCCACCTCGGTTAATGCTTAACTGAGCCGGTTGCTGGGCCAGCTACCCTACCTCAAATAACCAAGGCTGGCAACCGGCCCAACCGCCTCGGAGCCAGTTTTGAAAATGCCTCAATTAAGATTTTGTGTAGTAATGGAAGCTCCGTAGCACCACATCTAATGGGTAAAATGCTGCTCTTCTATAGGTTGGTTTTAAGCCCTGAAGTGTCACCGAACAAATTGACAATTCCCATTGTTATATTAATGTCACTTGCTTCCGAGCGAAGGAACTACACCACATCGTTAGCAAAAAGAGAAAACCTATGTTGTCGTGCTCATCTTCAAAGAGGTTATAGGAGTCCCTCATTGGCTGCCTTAGAAAACATGTGTCCCAACACGTCCATAATGAGGATAAACAACATAGGAGATAAGGGATCTCCCTGATGTAAACCATGTCGATGAACTATAGAGTCATCAGGAATCCCATTTAATAAAACATGTGTGTAAGAAGATGCTAAAAGACCACTGACCACATCTCTCCAAATCGGCCCAAAACCTAAATGTTGCAGCACATCAAGGAGAAAATGTCAAGAAACCGAGTCAAAGGCTTTAGAAATGTCTAATTTGAGGAGAATTTGTGGTTGTTTTTGCTAGTGGAGCAACCTTGTTGTTTGCTGAACCAACATGAAGTTATCTTGAATAAACCGACCTTTTATGAAGGCACTTCAGTTGGGTGACACCAATTGTTGTAGCCGGTTTGCAAGATGATTGGTCGGCCAACATTTTAGTGATTAACTAGCAAAACTATGGACTAAGCTTATAGGTCGAAAATCCTTTGGCCGATCCACTGAGTTGACCTTAGGGAGTAAGGTGGTGTAGGTTGTATTGAGAACCCCCAAAATTGAGAAATTTTCTGCTTCAGATTGCCAAGGCCACAGCCATGATGTCATCCCTTATGATTGGCCAACTAGACTTGTAAAAGCAACCCATGAAGACATACGGTCCTGGTGCTTTATCTGAAGGCAACTGCTCAATAGTTCTCCAAGCTTCTTTTATAATGAAAGTGACGTCAAGCTCAGCTAGACCATGAGCACTCAGCCCAAGTTTAGCAAGGTTGGTAGAAATGTCCCTGTCCACACTTATGCCTAGCAAGTTGTCTTAAAATCATCAATAATATTAGTTTAGGAAGGGATAAGCACACATGCAAACTTTGAACATGTTTGGCCAAAGGAACTTGGTCACCCAACCTAGGAAGGGTTGGTCAACTTACCTCCTATGAAAATGTGACAAACTTTACATGATCATGACATACATCCCCCAAGGGAAAGGTGTTCAATATTTTAGCTCTTTTGGTTATGCTTCAAGAAGAAGATGCGCAAAGGCCATCAACAAAGATAAAGAAGAAAACATGTTGCGTTAACCATGTTGGATCAAGTAATGTTTTAACTCAACCATGTTTAATTCTTTATAAGTGCAATGCAGATTCAACGGAAGCTTTTTAATGTTGAACATTTACCTTGAGATATTACCTTTGTCATTGGAGCATGATGGCACCATGTGACAAAGATTCTCTTACTTGTGATGGTCTTTCCCATTTTCTTGAAGTTTTCCATCCTCACATCTTGAATTGATCACCAACGTCTTGTCTCCTGGCTTGAACTCCATTCTTATCCTTTTTGCCATGCCATATTTTTGTTATTTCTTTGTGGATGTTGGCATTGTGTTCAGACCTTTCACTCCATTCATCCAATCTAAGTGTTGACATTGTCATTTCATTTCTACAAAAAGATTAGTGGACAACTATTGACACCAAAAGTGGCAAACGGCTAAACCACAAGCGTATGGTTGTCAATGTAGCCTTTACTAGGAGTATTCCATGTATCAATTTCTATGGAGAACATGAAGTGAACTAATAAAGGATCAAGATCGTCCAATGATGATACAAAGAGTTTATGATACAAGGAGTATTCTAGGTGTCATTGTAGCCTTCACCAGGAGTAATGAGGGTATGTGGAGTTCAAGGAAGTGTTGTATGAGTTGAGGCTCATCTTTAGTTGCTCCAGCCACCAAAGTGCTTAGTGTTTATTCGGTGATTAGCGTAGGTGCTTTGCGAAGTGCTTAGGTTAGTTAGACCACCACTTTAGCGCTTGCTCTAGGTTTAGGTATAGTGTTTAATGATGTTTGCATACCTCTTACCACTTGGTGCTTGTGTGCACCGTTGTTGGACATCGGAGGGGCTTGTAGTCTTATGAGACCACACCAACCGCATTTGTGGTGTGGCCGCCAGTGTGTACCAGAGGAAACGACGCCCACGGCGATTTGGTTGGAAGCTCGATAGTGAAGATGGCGAAGAGCTGTCCGAGAAGGGCCATCTCGGAGATCCACTTACGCATGGGGATAGCTCGGGGGCTATCTATGGAGTTACCCAACCGGGAACTTGGTTGCATCCTTGTTGCGAGGGGATCCAATGGGGACTAGGGGGAAGCAAGGAGCTTCTCGATACCTCGATAAAAATACCAACGTCATCGAACAGGAGTTTGCATCATCTCTATTGCCCTTTACCTTCTGCACTTACTTTATGTACTTAGGTTGTGTGCTTAATATTCCTAGCTTAGTTTGATAGGCTAGTGATAGGATTAGAAGTAGTGGCAGATTCAGCCGAAAATTTGAGGTAGGGCGAACCGTCATATATGTACACCAAAATTCATCCAAATTTCGATCTAGCCATGTATGTATACCATATTTATTTTGGAACATCACATAACAATTATATTCACCGATATTTCAGTCTTGCCTTTCTATATGTAATTCAAGATGTAATCTTTTTTTGTGTTCCCTTAGGTTAATTTGATTCAACTTGAAATAGTAGTCACAAATCATGTATTCATGCTTGTATCATTTTCATGGATAAGTTTCAAGAGAAACAAACAATATGCAGTACCTAAAATCCAGCTAAAATACCAAACTAATAAGAAATATTATACATCAGTTTGTAGTCCACACCAACAAGAAATGCTCCTCTCAATATATCTCACAAATTCGCCGTCACGGAAGGTAAGTGTACTAACCGGCAAATACAGGGAACCCGTCTAGGCCACTGGGCATGGCTTGGCTAGATGGCCCATTCACGCGTGGCATCGCCACCCCCCACCCAGAGCTCGCAGCTTGGGATGTCGCCGCACTACTGCAACAGAGATTTTTAGGGCCGGCTGGCTACAAATGCTAGATTTGTAGGGGCGGTTGGCCAGCCGCCCTAATTTAGGGAGGTGCCCACCGGTCAGCCACACGTCGCGCATTTTTCGTGTAAAATTGTGCGCTATGTGGCTGCCGGAATTTGAACCCATGACCTCAGGCTTGCACGTTCTCTCCTCTAACCACTCCACCCAATACTCACTTGTGTCTATATTGTATTTTGGTTCCCCACATATTATCCTAAACTGAGCATAAATTGATTGTTTAAGGCCCTAAACAAAATCAAATGAAAAAGGTGTCAACTACAAAGTTTTCTAACTTTTTGAGATCTACAACTTTTATTTTGATAGTTTCTCCATTCGAGCTCGTTTATAAAATTTCAATCTCAAATTTGAGAAATTCAAACGTAGTTTTCCATGACAAGATGACTTCAAATAAAAAAGGTGTCCACTACAAAGTTTCATAACTTTTCGAGATCTACAACTTCCGTTTTTATTGTTTGTCCATCTGAGATCGTTTAAAATATTTAAATTTCAAATTTTTTAAAAATTCAAACGTAGTTTTTCTTAAAAAGATGATTTCAAATCAAAAAGTTGTCAACTACAAACTTTTAGAACTTTTTAGGATCTACAACTTTTATTTTGGTAGTTTCTCCATTTGAGGTCGTTTATAAAATTTGAATTTCAAATTTGAGAAATTCAAACGAAATTTTCCTTGACAAGATGATTTCAAATCAAAAAGTTGTCAACTACAAAGTTTCATAACTTTTTAAGATCTACAACTTTAATTTTGGTCATTTATTCATTTGACATAATTGTATTAACATTGTTCACAAATGTTACATATCCCTCTTATGGTTTATGAAACTATAAGAGAGATATGTAAATTTTGTGTACAATGTTACTACCACTTTATCGGATGAAGAAATGACCAAAATAAAAGTTGTAGATCTTGATGGGTTTTTACAACTTTTATGTTCATGACTTTTTCAGCTAAAATCGTTTAGGGTTCCAAAATAACGTTTGAAATTGCTATTTTTTGAAATTTAAAATTCAAATTGATAAAACACAGTCACATGAAAAGATGGAAAAATAATAGTTGTAAGAACATAATAAATTGATAGAGCATGATTTTAAAAATTTTAAAGAAAAAAATCATCAAATTTGAAGTTAGTACGAGGGAGAAAGACTAGTTATAAGTTTTAGCCAGAGATTAAAAAGAGAAATAAGAGTTCTTCAACAATTTCAAATTTGAATTTCAAACTGCATTTTGAAGCAGTAAATGATTTCAAATGAAAAAATTGTAAACAACAAAGTTTCATAACTTTTCGAGATCTACAACTTTTATTTTGGTCATTTCTTCATCCGTGGTTGTTTGAAAAAATTCAAATTTTAGTGCTTAATTTTTATTATTCGGCGTCTATGCCCCTACAAATCCGATTTGTAGGGGCTGCTGGTGTTATGAGCCGCCCCTATAAATGTCCTGATTTATAAGGGCAGCTCTATATCCAGCCGCTCCTACAAATGGATTTATAGGGGCGGCTCATTTGGCCACCATTTGTAGGGACGGCTCAATATAGAGCCACCCCTAAAAAAGAGGTGTTGCTACAAATCGTTTTTGTAGTAGTGCCGGCTAGGGGAGGGGAGGTAGAAGCCAAGAAGGTACTCGCCGGAGGGGTGCCCTACCTCGCCCTATATAGCTGGATCCACCTTAGGTTGGAACCTAGGTTGCATAACTCTTTTGTATTAGAGATAACGACACACCTAACAAAATCTTAGTTGCACATCTAAATAGATTAACTCGTGCATAGGTTTTGACTAGGCTGTTTTAGAGGCCTTAGTTTTAGAAGTAGATTTTAAGTTGTCTAATTCACCCCTCCTCATCTTAATACTCATATGCCATATACGTCCTCAAATCGATTCAAAAGGTCTGATGAACTTATGGATGAGACTCCTCAAACTTTGGCCTCTGTAACTTAGTCACTAGCACATGGGCCTGATTGTAATTAGTCCGAGCTGTCATTCAGTTTTGGTTTCAGTCAGGGCTTATCAGCCATGGTATAGTGTTTTTATCTCATAATAAACCAGCAACAGCCGACCTTATCAGTCAAGAAACCAGCAACCAGGCTGATGGACTCAAAGTCAGGAGGCCAAAGTCAAAGGATCTGCTTCCGAATGTGTGACGGGACACATTCTTAAGGGACGAAAAAAATATAATAGTCAATGTCGAAATAGGTTAACTGTAATGGCACTTCTTAAATCTGAAAAATAGTAATGGCACCCATCGAATAACAACCCCTATAAATGACCATTGTGAGATGGAGTATCAGCATCCAGTAGCACCTGCCTCCTTTGTTTCTCGAGCCATCCTCGGCGCGCTCGGTGCATTCAGTCATTTCACTCACATACCACTATCCCCGCCCAAGCTCGTTCAAGCAATCCATGGACTGCGGTGGCAGAAGTGGTGGCCGGCGGCTAAAGGACCGCCTCACCCAGCTGCTCCTCCGCCCGGCCAACACGTTCCTCCGCTCCCCATGCAGCTCATCCTCGTCCACCTCCACGGTTTTCACAGCCACAGCCGCCGCCGCCACAACGATATCGATCTCTTCCACTTCCAGTTCCACCACCGCAGCCAACTACACCAGTGCCGCCCCCCTTTCCCGCTCCGAGCCTTTCTCAGCCGCTCTCGGCCGCCTCCGCCGCCCTCCTCACGAGACCGAGAGCATGCGCAGCAACAAGGAGCAGAGGAGCACCTCCTCCCGCCACAGCGGTCGGCGGCACTTCAACAACGCCGTCGACAAAGGCGGCGTCCGGACGCTCTCGTCCAACCCCTACGGCTTCACCTCTTCTGGCGAGGAAGACGATGACACCGACGGTTACGGCGACGACGACGACACAGAGACTTTCTTGTCCTCAAGAAGCCTAATTTCCTCCGACTCCTCTGGCTTCTACGCGTACAGGAAGCTGCTGCAGCCGCCGTCCAAGAACAAGAGCCACCTCCGCCGCCAGAGGAGGCGGCGGCGTTGCTGTTGGCAGCCATCGGCAAGCTGCTTAGAGACGTGCGGCGCTGGCGCCGTGAGGGAGCCGGGGTTTCGTCCTCTGGTGGCGATGGAAACAGCGACGGCCACCGCTGCGGCGGTGGAGCAGGTACGGAAGGGGCTGGCGGTGGTGAAGCGGTCACGGGACCCATACGGCGACTTCCGGCAGTCGATGGTGGAGATGATCATGGAGCGTCAGGTGTTCGGCGGGGCGGAGCTGGAGCGGCTGCTGCGGTCGTACCTGTCGCTCAACGCGCCGCGATTCCACGCTGTCATCCTCCAGGCGTTCTCCGACGTCTGGGTCGTCCTCCACGGCGGCTAGCCGGCCGCTAGCCTAACGCTGGCCATCGGCGTTGTGGGATCTAGCCGCTTAGCTTGTGCATGCACTGATGCACCTGAACGTAGTTGCAAAGTACTGTATGCTTGTTGATGTGCATGAGACGGTAGCTGTACTTTATTTGTGAGCCTAGCAAGCTGGATATACTAGTTACCTTCATGCATGCAGTTCTCCTGTTTATCGAGGAAGTTTGGTCTAATGGCTGGACAGGATTACCTTATTTAAAACATGAGCATATGCAATTGTACTTAGCATAGATATGACAGTTTCAATACGCTGCCCCAAGTTGCACCAACATTTGAACATGGTACGGTAGTAGCTAGAGTTCCCCATGACCTTGGACCTTGGTACGGTAGCCATTTCTGGCCACATTCCATTTTTTCCCCATATGCAGGATTTACAAGTTCTGTCAATACTATGGTCCTGTTTGAATGAGCTAAAACCAGTTACTAGTTAGGCTAAAGATTAACTCAAATTAGTTAAGATTGGCTAGCTAGTTGACTAATAACTAGTGACTAGGGAAGACTAGTCTAAAAACTTAGTCCTCCTATTTGGATTGTACTAGAGCTAATTTTTAGCTAGCTAGTGATTAACATTTATATCGTACAGGTCCTATATTATATTCGAACAGTTTTGTTGCAAGTTGTGACAGGTGTCTTTGGCACTCCTGATTCACGAATTGAATTGCAAAAGCTCAGGTCCGTTGGCACCATTTTAACAAAGCTTGATTAGGAAATAATACTATCTGCGTATAAAAAGAAAAACACTAGCATAAGTTAAACTACCTCAAGTTTAGCTAAAATTATATAAAAAAATATGTAAATACTTATAATGCCAAAGAAATATAATTAGATTCACCATGTAATTAATATGAATTTTATAATATATTTATGTGGAATTATCAATATTGATAACATCTTCTATATATTTGCTCGAATTTAAAATATTTTCACATAGAATAAAAGTCGAGTTACTTTCTTTTACCCACAAAAACTGTGTTGGCTACTACATACTCCCTATGTCCCAAAATAGAAGTCATTTTCGCTTTCCGAGAAGTCTACTTCTTTTAACTTTGACCAATTATGTATAAAAAATATTAATATTTATAGTACATAATTAGTATCATTAGATAGATCGTTGAATATACTTTCATAATAAACTTATTTGAAGATATAAATATTGCACATATTTTCTAGAAATCTAGTCAAAGTGGAGAAGGCTTAACCCGCAAGCATCCCGTAATGACCTTTTTTGACGGAGGGAGTAGTATATTTGATTTTTAGATTCTAGAAATGATGCCAGTGAACACAAAACAGAGAGAGAGAGGGTTGTGTTTAGTACGCTAATTTTGGGAATTTGGCTACTGTAGCACTTTTCGTTTTTATTTGGCAATTAGTGTTCAATCATGGACTAATTAGGCTCAAAACGTTCGTCTCGCAATTTCCAACCAAACTATGCAATTAGTTTTTTTTCATCTACATTTAATGCTTCATACACGTATCGCAAGATTCGATGTGATGACTACTGTAACACTTTTTGGGAATTTGGGAACTAAACAAGCACGAAGTGGATGGATCCAATTTGAAGCTTGAATACTTCCAAAGTTCCAAGGTGCACAGAGTTTCAGCTAGGAGCCAGAGCTTCCATTTCGTTGGATTTGAGCCAATCTGGCTCTTCATTCCAAGCCTAGGCATCAGGTCCCTGTCACATCAAACGAGACATAAATGAGGCCTCCCAGTTTGGTGCCTGCTCCTTTCCAACTGCGCCCTCGTTTTGCGCCGATTCGGCGCCGACGGATGCACTGTAGCTAAACTGTAGCTACAGTGTTATTTTTTTATTTGGTAATAATTGTCAAATCGTTGACTAATTAGGCTCAAAACGTTCGTCTCGCAAAGTACAACCAAACTGTGTAATTAATTTTTTAATTTCGTCAACATTTAGTACTCCATGCTTGTACCGCACTTTTGATGTGATGGAGAATCTTCTTTTTGCATAGTGTCAAAGTTGGAAATTTGGTGGAACTAAACATGCCCTACATGCCGCCAAAAGCAGTGCCAACCGACTGGCTACAGCCAGATTTGCATTCAAATTAAAATTCCAAACGTGTTCGTTTTGAAGGGTAATGGACGTCGCACATTCTCTTTCGTGACAGTCCATTTTGATATTCTCTCAAATCTCGATTAATAACAGGTGGTTATATACACACATATGGACCATTTGGTCTGTGTGTGCGCCCGTGTGGGATTTTCTGATTCAGGACCTGCACCTACCTTGTCGCATGCATGCGTGTATTAGTGTATAGTAGTTGTATAACTTTTTTTTCTGAGAAAGTAGACAATTTCAAGATTAAAATTAGAATATAAAGCATGACGATCTCAATACTAGCACAAACAGTTCAAACATACTAGTTAAACCGAATAGCATGAACAGCGACATAGCGAATGGCATCGTAAGGCATACTGTAATAAAAGATTGGATCACGGAGTCGTCATGAGAGGTGGAGGAATGTTGTCGTTGATGATGTGAAGAATCTGCTAGCGGCACAGACAACATCCCGATGACGTAGCCTTTGGAAGACGAGCCAGTCATGACGTAGCATTTGGAAGACGAGCCGTCGTGGAGGTATGGAGTAGTCGCGCGAAAGCTCTTTCCAAAAACTTTATAGTCATCTCCTGGCGCATGATCGCAAGGACGAGGGTTCCGAAGACACGTGGAGATAAATTATCTTTAAGTTCTTATATCAATTGAAAATGATATCATTAATCATCTCATAATTTTTTATGATCGTCCAAATCACCATCTTAATATTTGTATTACCAATGGAACCATCCACATCGTCACTTGAATCACCCACATAGTGAAATAGCGGCCTAACACCAGCACCAGCAACAGTGAATCACCTACAGATCCATACCCATTGTAGCAAATTTGAAAGATGATGTCATATTAATTATGGGTCATGCCTAGCAGTACATCACGAGTACAATAGTCCTACTCGACGTAGGAAGAGAAGGTCTACTCACTAGCCGTGACACATGCTGAAAGGTCCTGTCAGTGGCAGCTTTGGATTTTTTTTTTCAAGTGCATGGCTGCTATCATGCATGGCGCAATGATCATTTGCGTAAATGGATTCAAATGATTTCTTCCGTGCCATATTAGAGCAAGCACCAAGCTCAATAATAAAAATAAATTTATTTATAAATCAAGTAGTAAGAAGCCAAGCTATATAATAATTAACTTCTATTTATCTTTAAAGGTTTTATTATTATCATGCCATAGTATGTTTCACATTATCTTTCCTATTTATCCTCACACCCACTTTTTATGTGAGCCCACCACAACATAGTCTTCTGTGTCCAAATTGTTGCTTACATGAGAATCAAGTTAACCTCTTTTTAATCTCTTCTCTCCTTTACATCAGCAAAAATATTAACTAGCTTAGGCTTTGTTTGGATTCCTCCAGTTTTTAAGAATCTGGTTTTTGAAAACTAGCTGGGATCCAAATAGGCTAGTTTTTGTCCAGTTTCTTGTGTCAGATTTTGTCAGATTCTTAAAAACCAAGAAGCTATTGATACCCATCTTTTATCAGTTTCTTGTGACCTGTGATCAATAAATGTAGCCAGATTCTTAAAAATTAGGGATCTAAACACCCCAACCAGTTTTTGCTCGGAATCCAGATTTTAGAAACTAGAGGCAAAAACTGGTTTTTAAGAATCCGAAACTCATCCAAACAAGCCCTTAGCTATGAGACAGTTCTTGTGGTGTTTTTTCTTAGCCAAACTGATTTGTGCATGTAGGTAATTCCTTACATGCAACTAATTTTATTTTGTTTATTTTCCTTGGGTTCGTCCCCGTTATGCAAATTTTTCATAGAGTGGTGAAAAGATTCATTTATGTCCTCAATAATAATCTATATTATTGGAAGTGTTGCATTTCTAGGGTGGTTCTAGCCCATCTGCCTAAGCCTTGCCATGGTCTAGAATCCTATGTTACATAAGGTTTCATGAACAAATTAGTACATAAAGCTAATAAAAAACTATTATGTTTACTCTCTTATTCTGTTCATTTCCTAACAAAATACTCATTTTGATACTTTTAAAAAATACTCATTTTGATACTCTATAATATGGATTCAGCTATGATTAATTTACCAATTAATCTTATTTATTTATATCCTTTGCATCTTACCTATCTAGGGTTTTAATATTTATTTTGTAAATCTTTAGCTTAAGTTCTCTTGGAGCATGCTTTCTGTTACATCATGTATTTAGTTGTTTCCATTTTGGTTTTCAACTCTAGATCTTACTATGTTCTAATTTTGTAATCCATGTATTAAGTTTAAATTTTAGTGTTTATTTTATATTTATTCAAAAAAATTCTTCTATATAACATTAAAAATGGATTCTAGGTCATAGAATCTACCTTTGTTATTGTAATGGCAAAACAATCATTTCATTCTAGACTAGGAGCTCAAGATGTTGAATTTCCTATATAAAAAAATTATATGTGCAGTGGTATTGTTTTATAAAAATGTACAGAAAGGTTAAAACCAAAGTTATAATGTTTGAGTTAAAATGTATAGACTATCTCAAACAAAACTCACAAAAAATAGTATTGTCATAGAGTATTAATATAATTTAAAGAAAATTGTTAGTGTCATTTATATTTGGTTTGTTAAGGAAACATTTATGTTTCTTCTTTACGTAATAAGGAAAATTAAGATGATACTCTAAGTGTATGACAAGGATCAATCGAAATTCAGAGCCACATTGTGATTGCCAAATAAAGGATTCATCACCCGAGAAATACATTCACTAATAATAATATTAACGGTCATGCAAAATTTCTATAAGGATGTATTAGGAAATTAAAAATTAAGAATTTCTACAAGGAGATGTTAGCGTATTAAACGTTTATAATTTAGGGTGTCACACTAGAACTCAAATAATAATAATAATAATAATAATAATAATAATAATAATAATAATAATAATAATAATAATAATAATAATAATAATAATAATAATAATAATAATAATAATAATAATAATAATAATAATAATAATAATAATAATAATAATAATAATAATAATAATAATAATAATAATAATAAAATGCTAAAAGAATCTCTTAACTATTTTTATTGGTAATTCCCAAAAAATAATTATTTTTATTGGTAAAGCTTATAGTTGTAGTAAAAGTAAAGAATGAAAGCATGGATATTACTGCTATCTTTGGGGAGTAAAATGATCCGAACAACCTTTTGTTTTGGGGTAAATTTTTTTGTCAGTCATCTTACAATATTAGTATTTACTGATG
The DNA here is from genome assembly GCF_019320115.1 of Miscanthus floridulus. Lineage (NCBI taxonomy): Eukaryota > Viridiplantae > Streptophyta > Magnoliopsida > Poales > Poaceae > Miscanthus > Miscanthus floridulus. Next base: position 44,024,317 of record NC_089595.1, read on the forward strand.
GACATAACTTAATTTTATTTACTAGGAGACATTCTTCATTTGTAGAAATTGGCTCTTAGACATTATGGCTACTAAGTAATATTTATGAGTAGATGGAAGAGAGAAGTTAAAAGTGACCAATATGCCCCTCACTATTATATTACAACCCTTAGTAGTTATTTAAAAATTTCATTACTTTTGCTTATGAGGTCAGGTGAAGACGAATTTTATACCAAAATTGTAGATCTCAAGGAGATCTACAACTTCTTAGTTGAAAACTTTTTGATTCAAAACTATTTAGAATAAAAAAGCTAGAAAAAATAAAATTTGAAATTCAAAATTTTGAAATTTTGAATAACTTCGGATATTGAAATGGTCTATACAAAAGTTGCAATTATCGATATAATATATAACTTTCTAGTTGATTGTTTTTTATGTTTGGTCATTTAGAGTCTTAAATATTTCTTTTATTTTCTTAGATTCAAAAATTCAAACTTTAAAATTTTCAAGTAACTTCGGTACGGAACGTGTCATCCAACCACCTCATCTACCCGCGCATTAACTGGCGCCGGTTGCCAGGCCCAGCCGAACGATAGCTAGCGTCCGCATCAGTCATCACCGTCGTGCGACGACGCGAACTCGATCAAGGAGCTTATCGCACAGGTAGGTTATGTAGGTTAGGTTAGGTAAAGCAGGGCAGAAGCCTTTCCCAGAAACGTGCCGGCGGGTCAAATTAAAAGCCGCGGGCGGGGGCGAGACTGCATCTAGAACCACGTACCCCGTCCATCCTCGGCCCGGCCGGCCTGCAGCGGCCGGCACCCGGCAGGGCGCTGCGCCACTGCGTTCAGCCGTTCAGCGTCTGCTCGCGTGCATGCTGATCCATAGCATAGCTAGCCTGCTACCCCCTGCTGCACCTGTCGGCATCGCGCCATTGATGCAGCTCTAGCTCAGACCACAGGCCACAGCGTGTCTTGGTCTGGTCGGGTGCAGGTGCGTGTAGGAGGGGGTGCCAGCCCCAGCAGCGCGGGTACGTACTGGATGCACACACAGACACAGCCACACCGTGCAGGGCAGCCAGTAGCAGGGTCCAAAGGCCAAAGTGCAGCTTCGAGTCTATTACCTGTCTGTCCATTATGGAGTAATAATGCCAGCTACTACTAGCTCTCTAGTAATGCTAGCTCTCTGATCAGTGATCAGCTATGGCAGACTGAGAGCGGAGCCGACCGGGCGGCCGGCGGTGCACGGCGACATACGCATACAGGAGCTGACGGCCGGCGTATATGCAGGAACGGGCCACACGCTGACGACATTTTATTTACATGTCCGGCGTGCACGGCCAGTGATGCACTGCATGCGTGGTGGCATGCCTACCTAGAAGGGTGGGCGGGTGGTCCTATCCTATCCGAGGGATAGCCAAGTACTAAAATCCATCTGTGTAGGCTTGGATAAGTGTGCATGGTTTGGCGCCACAGATGAACAAAAAGAGTTTAAAGATTTTTGCACAGCTGTATCACAGATGGCCCACCGCGTAACAAACGAACTTACTCAAGGTCACGTGCTCTCAAGGTCACGTGCTTTCCTAGTGTGCGCAGTTGGATGCGGCCTCAAAAGCAAAATTTTACTTTCTCAGTCACAAACATCAACCGCTAATGAGTGGGCCACGAGGGTCAATTAGGGCTCATTTAGTGCGGCTCTCCCACTGGTTTCTTCATCGTCTATGCGTGTGGAGCGGGCGAAAGCCGCACCAAACGTTCTCATGACGAGCGGTTCTAGCCGGGAAAACAAGGAGCCGGAACCGTTCTCTTGTATAGACGCAAATCTGTGAAAATTGGCTCCACGCGAGGGCTCTGGGTCCATCAGTGAAGCAAGTGCTCTAAATCTTATCCAAAACATCAATTCATCCGGCTTATACTCCGCCAAAGCATAAACTTTCACATATATACTGGCAAGCGTGGAATCTCTGCACCGCAGAGACTCTATAGGTTATGTGTGGAACCTCCGCGCATACCTAGTCAGTCGTTTCTCAGTGGGAGCATAGGGGTATAAATATCTCTCCCCTCTCTTCCTCGACGGTCATCTTCTCCATTACTCTCTCAGCTCAATCTCTCTCCTCCATAGTTGCTCCCAATCACCTTGTATTGATTCCTAGTGATTTTCTTGTGGTGATTGGGCTTGAGAGAGAGAGAAGGGAAGCTAGAGAAGAAAAGCTTCAACTCAGTTTGAACACTTGATGACACCCTAGCCGGCCCTTGGTGTTGGTTCACTACGTCAGAATACCCCATCACCGTCGGTTCAAAATCCCCCATCACTGTTGGATTTTGAACCGGCACAACCATACCGGCAGTGTTCTTCAACTTCGCTGCCAGTTTTTTACACAACCGGCAGTGTTCATTTTCACCAACACTATCGGTTCATAAGACCACCCGGTAGAGCTCAGTTCCAACAACACTGTCAGTTTGTGTTTCAACCGACAGTGTTGTAGTAAGAATCATTGCTGGTTTGTGACAAGAACCGGCAGTGATGGCTAAGCCAACGCTGCCGGTTTGTGGCTCGAGCCGTCAGTGTCACCACTACCGATTTTGTTGCTAACCGACAGTGATGTTTACAACAACACTGCCGGTTTTCTGATAACCGATAGTGATGTCACGTTCGCAATTTATTGTTTTATAATTGATTTTAATTTATATTTTTCGTGGAATCGGGTTTCGCTTTATATACGCTACGTAGACGATAGGTACATCAATATTAAACATTACAAATGTTACGGTTACAATTCAAATGTTCTTATCCACATCTCGATCCCTCAAAATAAAAAAGAAATGTTCTTGGACTTCACACATGCTTCTCGGACTTCTTATAATAATCTGGCGAACCGCTCTGGGCCATACTGGTCCTTGTACTTCACGGATTGTGCAATGGAAAATACTCCATCTTTTTCCAATACCTCAGCTAAGATGAATTTTGCCAGCTCCGATTGTAGTGCGATGATCTCCATGTCTAACAGCCTTTCGTGGTTATATTTCTTGCGCTGTCATTCAAAAAAGATGATATCCAAAGAGGAACAGTAAATGATTTTGTTGAATTATTAACAGACATAAATGAAATGGGAATTATACACACCAACTTATCGGCTTCTTCCGATTTTCCGCCGATGTAGCGAAGCATTGCCCACATTACATAAAACCCACATTCATTGTTTTCCGCCGGCTGTGATAGGTACTTCCCCTCCATTTCGACAACCTTGAATGTGATCGGCTTCCCACCGATATGTCTTCTTTGGACACTGAGCAACATTAAAAGGAGAAACATTAGAAAGCGGTATGTGTGATTAGAAAATAACATGTTATTAGGATCACCTACTAATTCAGCATTGCCACCAGTGCTTCCAGATGATGAAATGGTTTTTTCTTCGAGTCCCACACCTCGATCAGATTTTTGGCAAGATTAACACAAATGAAGACGAAATGGTTGCTGCAATCACAGAATCCTAATTATCGAATAATCTTAACGAAAAAAGAAGAATAAAATTAGAAGCCGAGAACACATACTCGCAGTTGTAGGCTAGAAGTATGTGGGTTTTGTTCTTCATCGTGAATTTGTCAAAAACAGCAATCAATCTATGTTTTAGGTCTTCCACGTCACATCCATGGAGGCCTAGACATGTCCTCTCATTGACTCGCAAGGGTTCAAGAAGCCTATGTAATCCTATTTGCTTTTTAGAATGCAAAATTTTGCTATACACCTACATAAAAATCATGGGAAGTGCTCAAAAGTTAACAATTTGTGTCTCGAGAGAGTAGTTAATTGTAATATCGTGCATGTAGGGTACTTACATAGTCCACAGCATCAACATTTGAACATCGAGAGACCGTTTTTGGTATAGCTGGAATAAGCACTCCCACTCAACATCGAACTTCTCTTCTTTAGGATAATGGAAAACATGTGGCGAACGGATAATAACCTCAAAACTTAAGTCGTTTGTCTCTGTTGCTTGAGCCATGTAATATTCATGTAACTGGCGCATATATGTTGTCAGATTTTTATACTCATGATTGGGAACCAAAAGATTGCCCCTTTCATACTTCATTGCCGGTGTTGTCGTCCCTTGTACATCATAATAGATGGTCGTGGCCTCTTCCATGGTTAATCCTGGGTTGTCTTCGACGTACTTCTGTATGTTCCTTAAATCTTTATTGTGTATTTCTTCATCTCTTGTTGTAGCATATTTATTCTATGTTTGCCTTTCGAATTCGGACTTCAACAAAAACAAAGTCAGTGAGGCACAGAGATTGAAGAAACTAACACAATCTTCCTTCGAGATGTGTGCTGTAAATTTTTTTTCATCAAGGTGGTAACGCTGCCACTGAATGGCCTTTTTCTTTTCTGTTGGTCCACTTTGGGAGCATCCAAGGACCTTTTCTACGACTGCGAGGATGTCCTTGATCTTGTTTTGGGCTGAGGTGGAGGAGGAGGAGGATGACGATGAGAATTCTGTTTTCCCGACGCTGATGAAGATGGAGGGGGAGGAGGAGGAGGAGTCTCTTTTTCTCGGGGCTGATGAAGATGGAGTCGGACGAGGAGGAATAGAAGGAGACCTCTGTCTTCTCGAGGGTGATGACTTCGGATGAGGAGGGGAGTGATCTCTGTTGGGAAATGGTGAGTGATCATCGCGGGTGGGCGAAGACTCACAGTCGTCCTCATCATCAAAGGACAATTGATGGTCAAGCTTAATGAAGCGCTTGCGCCAGGCCACTTGAGAGCCCTTGTTTTGACCAAGTTTCGGCCTGTCTTCCGCTACGGGGTACTCAATGGGTATCTTGTTAAACTTCTTATCAAGTATTCTATCAATGGTGATGCGAGCGTACCCCTGTGGAATTAGGCGGCCATTAATTGTCCCATCTCCCGCAGGCCAGGCCTGGCCAAGTGCCACCTTGTCCTTTGTCCATTCCTGACGGATGTACAACTTGACATTGATAGGTTTAGTGATGCCGTCCACCAGATGAGGCACATTCGCCTCTTCTTTGTCGAGCGGGGTCGATCCGCAGCTATTGCGACCCCTAAACTGTGGGCTAAAGGCAGTAGGAGTAGGGTTTGTGGTACTCCTGACCCCTTGGACAGCAAAATTTGCTCGACTCGCACTTCAACAATCACCTTAATCTGTGCTTCCATTTTGTCTTCCATCTCTTTTAGTCGCCTCAAATACTCTGCCTCATGTTCTGCTCTACCCCTCGAGCGGTTCCGATAAGTGTTAGATTCTTGGGGAATGCTAGTTTCCAAGGAACAACACCGGTTCCTCTAGTGCGACCAGGGTGCTCCTTGGTTCTGAGTGCTTGGGTGAGCACATCTTTCTCCCTATTAGAAGTGCGAGTCCCTTGCCTCACCTCCTCAGTTATCTAGGAGATCCTCTAGATGAGTTCGCTCATGGGTTCATTTATGGAGCTAAAGCTCCTGTCCTCAGCGTGTCATACATTCCTCCCCATACAGTATAATACCGATCTAGGCTCCTAATCGGTTGTCTCAACCTGAACGCCTTCCTCAGCAAGGCGATCCATCTTTTGAAGTTCTGCTTCAAATTCTGGCATCTTTTTTGCGTAGCCACGAGAGCGGAGATGATGAGGATTCATCGCTTTCTGCGAGTTCTCCTTATTCTTCCTGCTTAGTGCTAAGTACTCCTCGGATAACATGTATTCCTTGAAATCCTGCCAGAAGTCCTTCTGCTTGCTAAACTGTCCACCATCGAAATCTGGCTCTTTATTTTGGAGGACAAAATTCTTGTACAATGTCCCTTTGAAATTCTTGAAGCATGTCCCCATGATTTCTTTTGCTTTTTTCTTGAATAACTCCCTGTCATACTCGGTTGGGAAAGTGAAATACTCTAGGATCTTGACATCCCATATGTAATCCTTCTCACTTTCGGGAACCCTCCACGGGTCATCATCTTTCCCAATCCACTTCCTGTACCTAATCGAGATGAAGTCCCTAACAAGTAACCCGAGGATAGTCTTGTATTTGGTCAAAGCTATAGGTGGTGAGAGTGGATCCCTGAATTCATCGAACTCAATAATGTGCCAGTGTGAATTCCTACCAACAGGAATCTTTGACATGCCTCGCTTGGATCTAGCCTTCCTGCTACCCAAACCCTCTGGCTCCTCGGCCGGCGGAGGCTCCTGCTAGAGACACCAAGTAAGCTATGACCCTCTCAATTGATTAGCGTGTTTGGCTACATAGTCACATGATGCCAAAGTTACCTGGCCATCTTGGCCATTTTGACCCAGATCGAGCAGGCCAGACGGGGTCCATGGTTGCTCGTTCTCACCGACCTGATTGGCACTGTCACCGTTTGTCGGATCATGTGGCTCTCCTATCCTAGCGATATCAGCCGCTTCTTGTTGCCGATCTGTTCTTCGACGATGGGGTAACAGGCGATGATGAGTCATGGCTGTGACACGATCGTGGTTAGTTTTGGCCACGGACAACTACTAATAGCATATATATATATATATATATATATATATATATATATATATATATATATATATGTTTAATGCAAAGTCTAATAATATGTCCACATACAACAAAGTCAAATAATAGCATATGTTCACCTAGAACAAATTCATTGTTTGATTGACCACATACAACAACGTCCACCTACTGTTCTATGAAACTAAGCCTACATCAACTTCCAAATAAGAAAAATGATGACCATAGCCATAAATAAAAGCATGACGTCTTTTCAAGACCAAGGAGCATTTCTCCTAATCTTCACATCTTCGACGGGTGGCTTCTCTTTGATCTCCAGTGCCAGTGGATGGCCATTGTTTGCATTCATTGGACCATAGTAGGCCGGTTGCCCATGGTTTGTAAGGTAGGCTGGATGACTATAGTAGGCCCTCAAAGCTTTAGCTTCTGTGTTGTATTTTTTGTGCAAATTACCAGTTTAGCGATTGACTTGAGCATAGCAATCTTCCCAGGTTCGATAAATCCTAGGCATGTGACCAACATGCACTACATACCATGCCATAGTTGCCTATACATTTAAGTAAATTAGGTTGTCATTCAAACATGATGTATTCTTATAAAATTTAATATATTTACGAATAACACACAACCATTGCATAGATAGGAGTGTTTGGAAAATAGCTATTCACGTGCCTTAGTAATAGTTGTTAGATGTAGGAAAGATATAAAGAATATTTTTTATTCATTAAAAACTAAATGATGATTTAGAGAGCCAGTTTAAGACTTTTGGATATAGTCCTAGAGATGTCTCAGAGTCTTTAGTCTCACTATAAATGCCCCAACCATCGGCGCGAGGTTCTTTCACAAGTATCAGTGCAGGTAAGCATCTTTCCAAATTAGTGATACTTTGATCTGAAACTTACATGGTTGGTAGGGGAAAATATGCATCTCATACTATCCTAGGAAAGTGACATGCAAAAACTCATAATAAGATATGATTGTTAGAAAATATTCCTAGTTTAATGCACAAGGCTACATAACTATGTATTACTTGTAATCTTGCATAAGTTAATAATTATGCATCTTTATGCTGATAGCATGGAGAATTCCATGACAAGTTTGGACATATATTAGTTCTATAGGTCTAAAGTATATATACTCCATCCTCACATCCAAAAACATTGAGCATCAGTGGCACAGTTCCAAAAATGTTGAGTATCCGCCTGATGGGAGCACAGTTGCAATTGCAAGCTACGAGGTGAGGCCAACCATTGGTTTCACATATGTATCCGGCCAAGCTCCAATGATGCACAAGATGGTTTTGCAGAGAAAACGTAAGTTTGTTTCATAGAGAAAATGCAAGTACTCCGAAAACAAACTATCATTAACGTTCAGAGAGCAATTTCTGTCAAGTATTATGAGTCCCTGCTATGTTTATCTTGGTAACCAAAAATAAAATTACGCTTTTATTCTTATCAGTATACTGATAAATAGAGCTGAGCAACGTGCTACTAAGTAACAATGTACTACTTACTAGCAATGCGTCCAGAAACACAAAGAAACAGATAGCACACACTGTGTGGCTAACCTAGGTTCTAGCATTCACAGCTGCATGATCAAACTGTATGACAGCACACACTGCATGATCAAACTGATTCAAGTAAGCAGCTATGGGACATTTCATCAGACACGTAGCGGGCAGTGAGCCATGCACTCACCGTGAGGGTGGGAAAGCAGCTGTCTGCGCGCTCCTGAAGGCCTCGGTGGTGGGATGGATGGCGCGGTGCTCCGGCTTGGCATGGACGGCGCGGTGCTCCGGCTTGGGGCGGTGGATGGTGTGGGGCAGTGGACAGCGTGGTTTGGTGCTCCGACGGCGCGGGGGGAGGGTTTGGCGCGACGTTGAAATGAATTGTGATAGTTTCAACCCGTGCCACTTTTACAGCGGTAGCTCATCACTATCGGTTCTGCTTGTAAACCGACAGTGATGGGGCACATCACTGTCGGGTCACTCCCCAAACCGGCAGTGATATGCTATAGCCGTTAGGTGTTAAGTAGGATAAGTTTTCGTTTTCTTTCGAACTTCTCCTACTGGCGCAACGGTTAAGATCCCTCAACTTAGCCCCCGAGATCCGTGTTCGAGTCCTAGGCGGCCCAAATTTTTTGTTCTATTTTATAAATTATTAATTTATTTCCAAAAATAGCTCATCACTGCCGGTTTTGGTTGCAAACCGACAGTGATGGGGTACATCACTGCCGGGTCATTCCCCAAACCGACAGTGATGCTGTGTAACAGTTAGGTGTTAACTTAGGTGTTAAGTAGGATAAGTTTTTATTTTCTTTCGAACTCCTCCTACTGGCGCAACGGTTAAGACCCCTCAACTTAGCCCCCGAGACCCGTGTTCGAGTCCTAGGTGGTCCAAATTTTTTTTAAAAATTTTTTATATATCACTGCCGGTTTTCAAAATAAATCGATAGTGATAACCAGTATCACTGTTGGTTTATTCTCATCAATGCCGGTTTTTTGAAACCGACAGTGATGTTTATATATATTAAAAAAATTCTTTTATATACTGAATAAATAGAAGCATATGTATTCTTATGTCAAAATGGCTTGAAATTTTTTTGGCAAGCTTGTACACCCAAATTAAGACCCCATATAGGATCTTAGGTTTTTCTGATTAGTTTTTTTTATTTATTATATTTTTCTGTGTGCTGAATGAGACAAAAGAGGGTGAATTTCATCTTGGACCCAATAGATTTTTTTATCCACCTCCACAAAATTCTTATCCCTAGGGCACATTAGAGACTGTATAAAAGTTTGGCAACATTCTGGATCTTTTTATAGGTAGACTCAGTTCAACCTATAATTAATCGATGTCGTCGCGCGGAAATTCAATTAAACCTCAGAAAGTAGCAAACCATCTCTGGAAAATCCCAAACTTGGTGTTTCCTTCACACGTGGCACATGCAAGCCTAAGAAAAAGTTTGAGACGAATACGACACTGGAATGCCTATGAATCACATAAACCTTGATAACATATGTGTATAGTCATGGTTCGATGAAAGGGCATGTGTATCTCTATGAAGCATGTATACTCCGCCTATGTCGAAATGGCTTGATTTTTTTTGACAAGCTTGTACACCCAAATTAAGACCCCACACAGGATCTGAGGTTTTTCTGATCTTTTTTTTATTTATTATATTTTTCTCTATGCCGAATGAGACAAACGAGGGTGAATTTCATCTTGGACCCAATAGATTTTTTTCATCCACCTCCACAAAATTCTTATCCCTAGGGCACATTAGAGCCTATGTAAAAGTTTGGCACCATTCTAGATCTTTTTGTGGGTAGACTCAGTTCAACCTATAATTAAACAGTGTCATCGCGCGGAAATTCAATTAAACCTCAGAAAGTAGCAAACCATCTCCGGAAAATCCCAAACTTGGTGTTTCCTTCACACGTGGCACGTGCAAGCCTGAGAATAATTTTGAGACCAATACGACACTGGAATGTATATTTCTAGTTGCCCAACAAATGTTACACGAATTACATGCATGACAATAATTAAACATAGAAAGCCGTACATATTAAAATTAGAACCCAATTAAACTACGACCTTGAAAGCCTAGCTAAATAAACATTAATTACTATCAGAATCTCTACCGGGATCGATCGGGTCACGCACACTAACATGCCTCTATAGCCATATATGGTAATTGATGTCACAGATTATGTATCCGCTTGTATCGATGAAGTTCAATGCCCGTATGAGTGCACTCTCTCGTGCCTCACAATACCGAAAGAATGGTCGGCCATAGATGTAGCCTAATGAACGACCACTGCCCCTGTTAGTAATCCTTATGTAGTACTGGCATCCTTCAATAGTGAGCTGGCCAATATTTCTATTGCAGAAGTCCCAATCGTACCAGAGTTGCTTCGTAGCTTGGTCTAGAATGGCCCACAAGCCACATGCAGCATAGGTAAGGTCCTAGAGCGCAATCTGCATGCGGAGAAAAAGAAAAAATTTAGAAATGTTATTACAATAATAAACAACAAATAACCACGACTCAGGTATAAGTGACCATTTTACCACATCCGCATGGTTGTAGCTCGCAAACCATTCTGTTGCTTGTAGGACGAAGATATCATCAGCATTCAAAGCAAGTGCCTTGAAGTGTGAGAAATCAGGCACATCATAGCAAATACATCGAATGCCTCTAAATAGATGCGCACAACACTTAATTGGGCGCTTATCATGTCCGGGCTCTGTATTCCTATCCCGTGGATATGGTTCCGATGATTTGAACCCCTCATAGGGATAGAAAAACTAAGTTCACACGTCCATAGCCGACCACTTGCATTAGATACCATATTCTCGACGATGTCCGAGATAAAGAACCAGCTAAGTGTTGTTTGCAACCAATCTATTGGGGATATAGTATGCGACATATATGCATGCAACAATGATATTAAACTAATTACACTTATTTGTTAGCATCAAAAAACAAAAGATGTTGGAAAATATTTTATACAATAGCTGGAACAGGGAACCGTGGAATGACCACATTAGGAGCGAATGGCTTATCGCCAGGGTTGAAACCTAGTTCTTATGGTGGGGGAGGTCCGTTGTTCATACCACCTAATCGATAAAATGCAAAAAAATGAACATAAAATATATGCACAAAAAATTCTTCCAAGTAAAATGTGGCAATATAATTAAATATAGATCAAATGCAAGGAATAAGAATATATATAAATGTAGAATGCAAAGAAACATGAATATAAATATAGATCAAATGAATATAGATGGAATATTGGAGAAGACAACATATCAATACCATTGAAAAATGCAGGAGCCATGACCAAATCACGTAGAGAGAGAGAGAGAGAGTGGATGTCTTGAGAAGTGAGAATGAAACATGAGAAATGAGACTGAGAGAGTTCGTGGGTGGGTGGTATAGATGTATGTGGCCGGCAGTTTGTTTTATATAGGGGGCATGGACATCACTGCCAGTTTTTAAATAGAACCGACAATGAAGGTGCATATATGTAAAGGATATATTTATTTAGATACTACAGTGGGAAAGTTTTAACAACAACGATATATTTATTTAGATAGTAATGAAATACATCAAAACATTACAAAAAAATTAGAAATAAGTTACATATACGATAACAAAGACCTTACACTAAAATTCCATATACGATGACAAAGACCTATTTGCGTACTAGTCAATGTTACCATCAATGTGTATCAACACATTATAATTTAACCACCTCAGTAGCATTCTTCTAGCACCAACCAAACAATAGCACTGAGGTGGTCTACGAGCTATACCGGTTGGAGATGATAAGATGACATCGATGAATCCATGCCTCTGCTGTACATGGCCTTTTTCTCGGTATAGTCCAGAGCACATCGGATTCAGGTCGGCACTTCACCGATGAACCAATGCTGCTCTAAGATAGGAAATTGCCGAGAGCACACTAGGTCTCTCTAGACATACAGTCCAGAGTGCACCACAACGGATGGCTCTGTGAACCTCATGGCATCTCTAATCTTTGGCGTTGCTCTATCTTCAGTAGCATTCTTCTAGTACCTCATGTGTGCACCATTTTGGTGGACTACGATGCATAATGATATATGTGGTTTGTTGTGAGAGGAAAATATTATATCATGGCTGATAAGGCCTAGCTGAAACCAACATGCATGGAGAGGCTAGCTCCTGGCCGAGGGCCATTTTATAGGGGCTAGCAGTCGTGGTACATTTTTATTTCTGAACTAAAGTTGTTGGGGTAGGTGGGAGCGGTGTTCCAACTGTTGTGGTCATGGGAGCACTGTTGGCATGTGAGGAGCATCTACACATCACTATCGGTTTTAGTTTAAAAACCGACAGTGAATTGGGTCTTCTGTGTCGGTTTGAGCAACCGACAGTGATAGAAGCTATCACTGCCGGTTTTTAAAACCAAAACCGGCAGTGAAGGGCCCTGCCGCCATCTTTTAGTAAAAAAATATAAAAAACACTATCGGTTTGGAGCCTGCCATCGCAACCTTTTTGTAAAAAATATAAAAAAGTTTGCCCTGCCTGAGATTCGAGCGCGGGTCGCAGGATCGAGAGTGCGCGGCCTTAACCGCTGAGTTAGGATAGGGAGTTTAGTTAGAATGGTTTTATTTTTTCTTTTATCCCATCGTAATGCACTACTAAATAATAAATGCAAAATCAAAAAAGTTTGGCCCACCTAGGATTCGAGCGCAGGTCTCAGAGTACAGAGTGCGCGGCCTTAACCATTGAGCTAGGATAGGGAGTTCGATTAGTTTGCTTTTCTTTATTTATTTATTAATATAAATAATGCAGTTAGTTTATATTCTAAAATAACACAAAAATTTGTGTCTTGATTATTTAATTCTATGATAATTAATTAATGGTCTATAATTATCAAATAATAGTGTTTGTGAACATCATCTTAATATTTGATTACATAGTCAATAATTAAATTGTAGAGATGTGCACAAAATATAAATTAAATATTCAATGCGAATTACTGATACAACGTCTATATAATGATTACATAGTTAACAATAATCTAACTATCTTTAGGTGCATCGACAATGAGGGCCTCATTGTGATCAATTTGTACGTAAGCAGGTTCGTCACCCTCTTGAAGGATAGGTAGGGGTACGTTCGCCCCGAATGGATGCATTTCCTGATAGCCTCTATAGTCTTCTTCGTCTGTTACTCCATCGACACCAACAATCTTTCTTTTCCCTTCTAGGACTACTTTTAGCCTTCCTTTTGTCTTGTTGCCCCTTGCATAGAAGACTTGCATAACATCTCTTGCAAGGACAAAGGGGTCGTCTCTGTATGCGGTCTTAGTGAGATCAACGGTAGTGAACCCTTTGTTGTCAGTGTTGATTTCCTCGAGCCAGACCCACTGGCAACAAAAAAGAGCTACTTTCAACGAACCGTAGGCTAGCTCCCATATCTCTTCTATGAAACCATAGTATGTTGCCTGCACGCTACTGTTTTCGTCGTGAGCATCAAAACAAACACCACAATTTTGGTATGTGCTCTTTCCATCATGCTTTTTTTGTGTAAAATGTGAATCCATTGATCTCATACCCTTGGTACTTAAGATATGTACTCAAAGGCCCCTTGGCTAAGGCATCCAGTTGATTACCCAACTTTATTCCAAGCAAGCGACGTCGCAACCAGCTGACAAATTCCTTCTTATGTTTTTTATCCAGCCAAGCCTATGACCTGCTCGGATATAGAGTTTGCAGCGATTGCCTGTGCTCGTCAATGTATGGCATCACACCCTTGGCTTACTAGAGAACAGCAAACTGTGTCTGTCTGAAATAAACATGGTCGTCTACTATAACAGATTTCTCCCCGATCGTTTCTTTGCCATGTAGTCTTCCCTCGTGATGAGATTCTAGAACTCTGACCCTTTTGATGTCTAGATAATATGTGCAGAACTCAATGGCCTCCTCCATTGACCATCCTTCAACCATGCCCCTTCTGGCCTGAATTTGTTCCTAACATCCTCCTAAAAACTTTCATCAATCTTTCAAAAGGGAACATCTGATGCAGGTACATTGGGCCAAGGGCTCTAATTTGGTCAACAAGATGAATGAGCAGATGCAATGAGATATCAAAGTAAGTCGGCGAGAAATGCATCTCAAGCCTAACGAGAGTTTCAGCTATGTCCTGTTGTAGCTGCTCTAGCGTGGACACATCAATGACCTTTTTTGAGATCGCGTTGAAGAATGAGCAAAGCTTTATGATTGGGGCGCGGATCTTTGGGGGGAGGATGCCACATAGGGCAACAGGGAGCAGCTGAGTCATAATGACATGACAGTCATGGGCCTTCAAAGGGCCATAGTTGAACTTGAGTTCTCTCATGTTCACTAGCCTCTTCGGGTTCGCACAGTAGCCCATCAGGACTTTGAGTTCATTGAAGAAAGAAATAAGCGCACGCTTTTCTTCCTTCTTGAATGTCCATGACGCAACTGGAAGTTCGAACTAGCCATTCTCTAGCTCCACAAGATGCAGCTCCTTCCTGATTCCCAAGTGTTGCATGTCTAGGCGTGTGGCTAGTGAATCCTTCGATGTCCCCCCCGATGTCCATCAAGGTGTTAAGAGTGTTAGAGCACATGTTTTTAGTGATGTGCATGGGATCAAGACAGTGGCGTACACTCAGAAATGGCCAGTAAGGTAGTTTCTAGAAAACCAATTTTTTCTTCCAAATGCTCCCATCAGGCGCTGCTACTGCATTGTCCCCCTTCCCAAGGACAACCTCCGGTTTATTGAGTTCTTGAAGTACCGTAGGCCCGTCTTGATATTTTGGAGCTAAGCATTTCTCAATAGTACCATTGAAATCTTTTCTGTTCCTGTGGTAAGGGTGATCCTTAGGTAGGAACCTACGGTGTCCCATATAAACTATCTTTGATTTATTTGGCCGATTTACCGCATCGGTGTCGTCCAAGCACTTGATACATCCAGTATAGCCTTTTGTCTTCTCTCTGGACAACGAACCTCGACCTAGTAGGTCAGTGATTGTAGTGATAAGTACTCCCTTGATCGTGACATGTTCCTTTTTGTACTCATCCCAAACATCCGACACACCCTTTTCAAACATCTCCACTAGTTCATCGATGACTAGTTCCATAAACACATCGATGTCATTCCTAGGTTGTCTTGGCCCTTGGATCAGTAGTGGCATCTGGATGTATGACCGCTTCATACAGACCCAAGGTGGAAGGTTGTATATACAGAGCATCACTGGCCAGGTGCTATGATTGCTTCTAACCTGGTCAAAAGGATTCATCCCATCTGTGCTCAAAGCAAACCAAAGGTGCCTTACCTCTCCACCAATGTCCTTATAGAACATAGTATTGACAGTCCTCCAGTCATGCCCATCGGTGGGGTGCCTCATCATTGTATCTTTCTTATGCTCTTCGCCATGCTAGCACAACAGCTTGGCTAACTTTGCACATGCAAACAGCCTATGCACCCGGGGAGCTATAGGGAAATACCAAACGACCTTTATGGGACCTCCTCTGGTCTTGGTACCCTCATCTGATGGCCCTTCCTGGTACCGTGGAGCTTCGCACTTGGGGCACTTGTCCAAGTCTTTGTATTTTTCTCCACGGTACAATATGCAATCATTGGAACACGCGTGGATTTTTTCAACCTCGAGGCCGATGGGGCAGATCATTTGTTTGGCCAAGTATGTATTTTCTGGCAACTCATTTTTTTCTAGGAGCATTTTCCTTATTATACCTAACAACTGATCGAAGCCTTTATCGCTCAATCCGTTTGTCGATTTGAACTCTAACAGCATGATGTCGGCTTCTAGTTTGCTCATTGGACAATTCCTATACAATGGTGTTTTGCCATCTTGTCTCATTTTCTCTAGCTTTCTCAGTTGTCTTTCACTAAGACATCCGGTCTCTACATTAATAGCAGCTGAGAAATGCCATCGTTATCCTCAGTGTCATCAGCTACCGTGTTCCTAAACACATTATTAACTGTGGCCATAGGTTCCGTGTTGACACCGGGTTCCTCGTCAGCATCATGGATGGCTACGTCAGGCATGTCCACATCATCATCGTTTCCTGTAAAACATTCACACCAACCTCGCCATGCATAGTCCATATCATATAGTTTGGCATGAACCCCCTGGTAATCAAATGCGATCGTATAGACTCAATTTGATAAAAGTTCCTATGAGTCTTGCAATCTTTGCATGGGCAGAAGACAGGGTTCGCATTCCCGGCATGGGCTTTGGCATCGGTGATAAACTGGCTGACGCCATGCATGTACTGCTTGTCCGTTCGGGACAGATGCATCCACTCTCAATCCATCTCTGCACACAAAAAAATACTGAGACAGTAATTACAAAGAATTAATAAGAAATCGAGCTTCATGAACAACAATTGTAGCTCAAAAGTACCATTTTTGGAAAACATTATTGTACACTAATTATTGGATAATTGAAATTGGTAGCCCCAGCCCTGTAAATTGAAAATCATAGTAAAAACAATTATTGCACAATATTGAAGAACAACTATTCTACTCTACTTCTAAGAACTAATTATAGCATCACATACTAACAATGATGATCTTGACCACCATGGAATAATTAGCTAGGAATTTAAATGTGTTCATAGACACCAATCTTTTGGATGATGGATTCACCACAATTTGAGCCTTGCACAAATGTCCAATTGGAAAAGTGCTCTCTAGAATGGAGAAAGAACTAGAATGAGAATCAAGCAATGTAGCCATCAAAACGAAGCTAATTAAGCAACAAAATCAAAGGAGTGGATGTTTGTTACTAACCTTAAAGAAAAAAGATCAAGCCATTCTTCAAAATCCAAGCACTAGCTTCATGGTGAAGAGCAGCCGCAACAATGGAGGGAAGGGTCCAAACGCGTGCCTCTATTCTTGGGATGGAAGAGAGGAGGAAGGAGAGGACGGTTGCAGCCTTTTTGTGTTGTAGGCTTATCACCGTCGGTTCTTGGCTAGAACCGATAGTGATAGAGCCCAATCACTGTCGGCTCTTGGCTTAAACTGGTAGTGATGAGTGCCTACCAAAACACTACCGGTTCAAGCCACAAACCGGCAGTGATATGGTCCTTCATTGCCAGTTTTAGCCCTGCCCCAATCATTTTTTCATTTTCAAGCTCATAACCGGTAGTGAAGGTACATCACTGCAGGTTCTCACAAATCCAGCAGTGATGATGCCAGTAGTGATGTGCAAATCTGGCATAGTGGTTACTCTTGGAGCAAGACTCCTAGCCGCTAGACGTTGTCCATTGAAGCATCCAAGCTTTGTGGATTGCTCTGGGAAGTTTATATTGCATAGAATTTCTTATTGGAACCTTCAAGCCACTACTTGGTAGATGACTTGAGACGAGGTGGGAGTTGGAAGAGACTCCAAGCCTTTGTGGCTCCCTCAACAACATGGATGTAGGCAAGCCTAGGTGGTGAGCTGAACTACGGGGTAAATCTTTTGTCATCCTTCATTTGTTGTGCTTGTGTTGCTTTTACTTGTGTTTGAATTGAATCTTCCTTTTGGACCTGATCTACTTCCTCTACAAGCTCTAAGTGCATCCACTACTTTAGACAGCTTAATACAACCCTCGGGAAGGCTACTGGTATACAAATTGATTTAAGTTTCTTGCATTTAATTCTGCTAGCTTTAAGCTCTAACGTGCGGAGGCCCCGCGCATCTAACTGAAACCTCCGCATTGTGGAGGTTCGACGATCTACTAATCAGTTTGTATTAGTTGTGATTTTTAGAACTAAACCTATTCAAACCCCTCCTCCCCTCTAGGCCTTGCTAGATCCTTTCAGGTTTGGGTGGGATGTAGAGCTCCATTTTGATTCACCTAACTATTATATGTGTTAGCTAGAAAAAATAGCTAATAGTTAATTGCTAGTTGGGTGATAGGTAAGACATTAGCTGATTTATTAGCTAAGGATCCAAACAAGATCTTGGCTAATTTTTAGCACCTAGTAATTGTTAGCTGCATGGGACCCAAAAGGCTCATAAGTTGAAAAGGTCTAATGGGTTGGTATGTGTTGGTATTTGTTAACGCAAACAGAGAAATCTGCAAGCGCACGGATATCATTGTAGCTTTCACCCAAGAGTATTCTAGGGTATCGTATTTATCCTCAAGGAAGCAATGGTTAAAGTTTATAGTTAACCATCATGTATCCACTAACTAGAATACCGACTAAACTAATGTGGGGGTAAGTGATAAAGATAGGAGTTTTGTATAAGGAGAACTCCATGGTAAGATAGTAAAGTAGACAAGCTAGACTGGGAGGACAACGAGTGAGTTCAAGGTTCCTTTATTCTTCTCTAACTATGGTTCTATTCTAGTTCAGACCAAAGGGGATAACTAAATATGGGTAAGACACAACAATCACACCATAACACTTTGGGACATCAGAACACTAGCCACGGATAGGGATGAGAAAGGGGGCTAGGAAGCTCTGACTATGGTCCTGCAAACACCAACCCGAACGTGCTGGAATACGTCGGCTGTTAGGGCCATCACCACCTAGGGCTATCACAGCTATCCGTGGGTTTGGGTGCCATCTCAGGTAACCTATAGGCTAGACACCATGTCTAGCCTACTGATTACTACTCTAGTCATGATCTATAACTAGAGCATAGGATGCGAGCGGAGATCCCATGCTAAGGTGTAAAACCACTATACTAACCACGCTTAGCTAACCAACTAAGGAGTGGACTAGATAACCATGATAAACAATTCAAGTAATTAGAGAAGATAAATATATGAAATATTTGAGTCTTACAAAGGAAAGATACAAAGGCATATCAGACCTCCGAGGACTCCTCCGAAACCCAAGCACTCTCCCTAACTCCCAACAAGGCTAATCTTATTCTACATCTTGAAAAATAGAGTGGAGCTCTTCGTTGTGGTTTGTTCAAATGAGGAGGGGGTGGCCTCCTTTTATAGGTTGAGAGGAGGAATATAGGCCACTCAATGTGCCATGTTAGCAATCCGTGTGCTTCTTCACCATGGCCCTTTGATCAAACCATCATAAGATCAATGGTGGAGATAGAGTGGAGTTGTGCTTCTTTGCATGCCTCCATGGATTGAGGCGGTGGAGCAAGGGGAGGTTGGTTTGGCGCCAGACATGCATGCTAGTGCTTCTTCTCCCTGATCCTGTATGTCCATTTTCTGTGTGTGGGCTGCATGGGAGCAGCTGAGACCAGCTGCATGCTGCCCATTTTGTGTGGACGTGGTGATTGCAGCTTGTGAAATTAATATCTTTTTACTCTGAACTCTAAATATAGCAAATGATATATCCGTTTCGATCGTCTCGACGAGCTCTTCACACTAGAGCGTTCCAAATCTTTGTTTGAGACTATTTTTCTATGAAAGAAAATTCAAACTACTTTTGTTCCTGATTTTCACCAAACTATGTATGTACTATTTAATATCTTTTGATGCAAATTTCGGCATATCCTACAAAAAAATCTAGAGAACCAAAATTCGTGGAACTTGTTAGATAAAAGACATATCTTGCTCAAGTATATTTTATTTGTTGTCATTTAAATATACTTTGACGGGCAAGATATTTGAGTTAACGACCGCCAACAAGCTCCCCCACACTTGTTCTTTGCTCATCCTCGAGCAAAAGTAAATGTAACTATGAAGTATGACTTCAAAAGATATAATGCTAGCATAAAAGATATTCCATGTCATTCCTCATACTTGTGGATTTTTGAAGTGTCTACCATGTTGCCTTGGGTGGTTGAAAAGTGGAACGGCTATGACATTAAGTCATCACTACCTCCCTATGGAGCATTCTAGGAGTTTTTTTTGTAACTTTTTGCAATTAAAAACATAGCTCATATTTCTCCGCAAATGGTACTCTAAATTTGCTCAATGGTGTATATATCCTTACCGAAGGCTTTTGAATTTGCCTTCTTTTTCATCCTACTTTTAATAAGCCTTTTGTGGATCTCTAGGTAGGATAAGGGTAAGGCATACTTGCATTTCATTTATTGCTAAGTCAAACAATGGATCCATTGGAGAAAAATATCGTACTTTTAGATCAAGATGTGCATGTGTGTGGAAATGTGGTGGTCATTATTACTCCTTAGTATGACACGATTCTTTCTCCATCTTTATTTGAGAGCATGGCTATTTTCTCTCTTTCTTTTAACTATGCACCTTCATGTGTCCACATTTTTTTCTTTTTTTACTATGGACCTTCATGTGTCGACATGTTTTTTGTTTTCAACTATGGACCTTCATGTGTCCACCTTTTTTTCTTTTCAATACTTTTTCATAGCCCATGCCTCATTTGCAAGAATTATGAAGAAAGATCATGTTTGAACACATGGAGTATTTATTTGGTGGAAATGGAAATGCATGTTTTGCTTACTTCTAGTGTAGAAGCATAGCATTTATTTAGTGGAGTGTACTTGATCTTGGAAGCATGATAAATTTCTCAACATGGGTCAACAAAGTTTGACAAAGCTCAATACAAAAACAAGCATCATATATGGAAGGTTTTTTTCTATCATAAATCATATTTGGCCTTGGTAGGATATTTCACCAATGAGGAGAAGTAAGGCTATCAATTTGATGTTTTATCAAAATAGAAATCTCCAAGAGCTTACATAAAAAAGATAGGATTTCTTTAGTCTTTGCCATTTCTCACCTCACAACAACTTAGTTGATATGTTTTCCTAATAAAGATGTATCCACAAGTAGCAAGTATATGAACTAGGAATAAAGTTTATGCCAGCCAACCTTTATAAAGCCAAGTTAATAGTTTGGCAAGATTTTATTTCATATTGTAAGTTTGATTGACATGTGTGGCATTTTTTAAACACAATCAAACATATAGGAGCAAAACATGGGTGAGAAAATGGAGTGCAAACCAGCATGCCCGAGAGAAAGTATGGTAGGGTCGAGTCCCCCACACTTGGACTTTTATGTCATTCGACACTAAAAGCCAAGTGTGAATGTTGGAGCATCTCCTTCGTGTGTATTGCAGCACCCATGTTCTTTAGACATTGTTCATCCTTCGTTCCTGTAATTGTTAGTGACCAAGAATACTCGAAGAGAACTTGTCTAGCACCAAGATTTTTAGTTTATTGTGGGAGAAAGGGAGGTCATAGCTTAAAAAAAGTTAAAACAAGTTTATTATGCAAATTTTATTTTTCTATCTTAGGGCAAGATTGTTTTTAGTTTGTATGCAAAAAGTATTTTGGTTGAAAGCTAAACATGCAAAATTCAAAATCAAAAGTCGTTTGAAAATCAAATATGAGATAAATATCGATTTACCTTCGGTAAGGGCTCACCGTTTTAAGTCCATTAAGCAAGACTTCTCCATTGAATTTAGCTTGAATGTGCATTATCCAATCTCAAAGATGAGGATGTGGATAGTTGCCTTTCTTGTTTCTGCCATGCCATCGTAATCATCGTTTGGTTTTGGCTTGGCAGTTGTGTGATTCATTTTTATTTTGATCAAGGTTTCATTCAAAGTTCACCAAATGAACTTTGATTTACCTCTATTATGAATTCATCTCAAGGACTTACCCACATGAATGTGATAATTTCCTATAGGGTTTAGTCCATGCATACAACCATTGTCTACACAAGCAGTTTTAGTCCAATAATCAAACTAGACTCCATGTCTAATTTAATTAAGGTAGGTTGTATTACCTAAGCACCATGCTTAATTTAAAAAGCCTATGGAAGCACCATCGATTAGGACAACCAAACCAAATCATACTAGTGTGGAAAAAGGAAGCATGAAAATATAAACATGAGATTCACTCAAAAATGGATGTATGAACATTGAATGACGAATCAGAGAACCATTGTTTTTTATGCAAAGCAATGCAAATGAGGTCGATTGTATTAATCAAAGATGCTATGGTTTTGTAAAAGGAAATCTAATTAAACGATTGCTATGCATGAAAATCTAGGCTTTAGCTTTTTCTCATAGCGCAGACCTTCTATCGATATCATACCGACTGGCAAAGCCAACATATGATTCCGATGGTCCCATTTAACATACGTCTACTACGAAGCTAGACTAAGAGCATCGAATAGATAGATAACAAAGAAGTTGTCATCTACCTAGACTAGGCATAGCGCCCGAATAAAGCTCAAAGTCTAGGAGCCACCCGAGGAAAGCACTAGATATTTGATGAATCAAGCAAACGTGCAGTGGTAAAGATAGGAATGTGAAAGATATTTTTGGGTTGGTTCTCATACCTTGATCGATTCCATCATCACCCACAATTTATGATGGAATTGTGAGTGATGTAATGTATTTGTTTTGTCACATGTGATGGTTTTGTCTCCTTTTGACGGTGACCTCTCCATCTGCACATGGTTAGAATGTACACATATACCTATCTAAGAGATGGTAGGGTGGAGGTGCTGATGGTTCATGATTGATCGGGCACCTGTTGGTATTTATTAACTTCTCACTTGTTGAAGTAGTCACCTAATGTTGTAGACATTTCTTAGCGTCACTTTTACTAAGTTTTCATCCCTAGCGATGGTGCCAGAAATGCTTGTTGGTACTACCTAGTGCCACTTCTAGAATGACACTAAGAAGTACGTTAGTATTTCATGTGACTAGAAAGAATATATATATATATATATATATGAAAAGAAATCTGCAAGCGCACAGATAATATACCATTGTAGCATTTCACCCGAGAGTATTCCAGGTATCGTTATTTATATTTTTTACCACAGGGAAGGACGTGCAGTTGGAATATATTGATAACTTATACATATGATGGAGAGACTAACCATAACCAACTTCTACTCATAACAGGGGTAAGTCAAGAGATAAATATATATGAATGGTAAATAATAACTAATCATTGATCACTTAGAGTACTCCTTTCTATGGCATTAGCATGGCTAAGTAGAATATTAGAGGAATAATTCCTAAGTCAATCTTAATTACAAGTCAAAGCATACGTTGATTAGTGCAATTACACTTAGTAATCATGGTTAAGATCAACTTCATATCTACACATAAGGGATATTACTAAGAAAGATTAAGAACTGAGCTTGTCTTCCTTCGTAACTAGATCCTACTAGTCCTATATTTGGGGAGTGGACTACAAAGGACTCAACGGAAGTGTCACATCCACGATCTATCACATGGCCTAGAATATAGGGTGCATCCATAGGTAAACAACGTATAAGCACCATGCTTACATAATGTCGACCACTCACCCCTGGATCCAAAGAGTGAGTGCTATACGAACTTATGCTTGAACACGATGATAATCTAACTATACTAAGCATATAATCAAAGTAGACAATGAACATGATAACTAGGAACATGATTAATATGAAGAACAATGTTATAACAATTGTAGCAAACATATAAAAGTAATGAGAGATACAAAAGAGAGGGGGTACAAAAGCTATACCAAGCTACGCTCTTGACACGATCAGGAATCCAAGCGAAGCTTGCATCCCTCTACACCTAGCCTAGCTAGCTATGCCCTAGAATAGGTTGGAGATCTGAGGATGATTAGGGTTTCTGTCTTCTCTTCATTGAATGCAATGCCTGAGGGAGGGGGTAGGGGCTGGTATATATAGGCCGGAGCGTTAATCATGAGCCCTCGGATCAAACCGACTTGAATAAACGGCATAGATGCAATGTAGGAGGTGATGAAGAACCAACATAACGAGATGGAGGCTAACAGGTGGGGTCCCAGACTGGTTGGCCTGCAAGTGGGACCGGCCCCTCACCCTCCGCTTCGGTGTGGTGTCCTCTAGAACCTTCTAGAGATGTTTATGCGATGATTAAGCACGATAAATTCTGACATCTAGGTCCACCTTGATGATTTTTGGATAAACCTTGTAGAAAATACAGATTCACCAAAACTCATGGAATTTGTTAATTTAAACCCTAAACCTATGTTGGTGATTATATTCATGCCCTTATACATGTTATATTAATGGTTTATAATGTTCGTTGACTACTGTTAACAAACTCTCCCAAGCTTAACCTTTGCTCGTCCCTGAACAATGCTAAACTCAGCAAATGGATCAGGAGTTGCATCGATATTTTCACTCCTCAAAAGTACAGATGAGTTCAAATAAGAATTCTCCTCCGGATTAGAATAAACTGATGTGACTTTCAAACTTACTCATATTACCTTCAACCATGGAGCTTCTTAGCCTTCACTTAGGTCTTGAGCAATTGAAAGGAAGAACGATCAAGGCAAACACTATGTCTCAAGCTCTTTGCTCAATTATTATTTCAAAGTTTTTGTGGATTTTTAAAATAAAACTCAGAGCTTCCATTGTATGACACTCTCAAGTCTCTCAATATATGTGGTATTTATGGATCCTCACCAAGGCAATAAAGATGTTGTGCCTTTCTCTTCCTACAACTAAGGCTTATGTTGAGCTCATAGGAGTGGAGAAAGCATGAAAGAGCATACTTGCAATACATATATTGTAAAGTCAAACGTCGAATCCAAAGAGAGTAAAGTCATACAATCAAATCAAGATGTGCATGTGTATGGATATATGGTGGATATATGTGATGGATATATATGTGGCTAACCTAATTCTACTATGCTCCTTGAAAACATATCTCTCTTTTGGAATTTAGAAACAACTTTGCAAGAGAACATGGGCTATCTTATTCATCTCTTCTCTTTTTTTTCAGGCGGGTATGTAAGTACCCATTGTTTTCAATATCTCAGACACTTGTCCATTTTTCCAACTCTTTTTCTTTTTTTATGAATAACTTTTGCATAGCCACATGCTTCTTTTATGTAACAAGAACTTTTGAGAGATAGCAACAAGAACTTGGATCATTTATTTGGTGGATGTTCTATCAAACATATTTTTGGTGTTTACTCCCAGTGTAGGAGTAAAATATTTTTGGGTGGATCTAAATGGAATGACATATTTTTGCGCCTACCCCCAGTGTAGGAGTAGTGCATATGTGGGTAGTGTGTACATGATCTTGATTTTAAGAGCATGACAAACCTCTCATAAGGGTCACAAAGCTTGACTAAACTCAATGCAAAACAAGCAACATATAAGTAGAAGTTTTCCTAGTCTAAATATCATATAAGGCTCTAGTAGGAATTCAAGCTTTGTCATACAGGAGCTCATCATGAAACATTTTTATGTTTTTCAAAAGATAAATCTCCAGAACTTTAGTATCACTTGGAACAAGATAAACAATAGCTCGGACCTTCTCATATCATATCCGTCAATTACCTAGACTTAGATCAAGCATATACTACCCACGAGTTTCAAGTTCAGAGTAAATTCTTATATCAAAACAGTCTTATCCAAAACTCGGGAGGATTCAAGGCTAAAAATTAGGTACTTGAAATGAATTTCAACAGAGCAACTATTCATTATTTCCATTTCAAGAGATCACCTTCAGAGTCCATTTTTTATTTTATTCAGCTTTTAAAAATCAAACTAGATGCACACTTTTTATTTTGTTTTCATTTTTTTAAGATCACACCTTATTAATATATATCTAAGACTAAGACAATTTTTATTTTGTTTTTAGTTATGCATTTTATTAAAGCAAACTATATAGCAGACTTAGAAACAAAAGAGAAAGAAATACTTATCTAGATACATGGGGGATGCCCTTCCCCCAAGCTAATTGTTGTTGTGGTCCTTCTCAAAGCAGCCTGACTAGCAGATGTCCTTCTCATCCAAAGGTGGAGCGAGACGAAGTCGACCGGGTGAACTTGCTCTTGATCATGTATATCATCCTGCAAAGCACAAAGAAGAACACGAAAACTCGTGGAATGGATTAAGATAAAGGGCTAGCAATCAGCCATCCAGAGATTAGTTGTTCTTGGGATTTAGAAATATTTTTGTATTGGCAAGTCTTTAGCAGGATGTCTATCTAGTATTTTTGGATTTTTCGAACATAATGCATGCATGGTATTTTTATTTTTATGCCACCACGGTGAATAGTCTTGTGGGTTTTTACACACCGTAAAAGTATTCACATGGGGCTTAGGATTTATGATGCAATTTGTATTTTCTTTTCTAAATGCTATATTGATGCAGAAAAGTAAATATGCTAAAGTGAAAATAATTTATGCAATACGAGAAAAGTAAATATGAATAACTACCGATGTTACCTCCTGGCGATGATTTAGAATTTTAAGTCCTCCGGACAGGACTTGACTAGAGAAAGTCCTTTATTCTCTAGGTGCATTCGTTGGTCTCGGAGATGGAGACCTTGATGGTTGCACCTCTTGTGATGGTGAATCTGATGATGTCACATTTTCCTTCCATACTTGCTTGGTCTATGGACTTGACTTGGGCGGAGTAGGTTCGTCTTTCACAACTTCTTTATCTTCCTCCCATCCATTCTTTGGAGATTGATTCTTCCAGTGTTGGGATCATCGTCGTCTAATCCTATAGCGGGTCTTCTTTGACTGCTCATAAGTGGTATAACTATTCAAATAACAGCATACCTTTTCTCTAGGGAATTGGAAGTGGACTTGTCCAGATCCGATATAGATGATCGTGTTTGTGGTGTTAAGGAACGGTCTTCCAAGGATGATGGGTGTATCATCTTCTTCTTCTCCTATGTCTAGAACCATGAAGTCGGCAGGGGCATATTGATCATGTATTCTTACTATGACATGTTTAGCTATTCCTTCTAGAAATCGGATGGATTGATCCACCATCTGCAATTGCATACATGTAGCAAACAAAGGTTTATCACCGAATAAGTATTCATACATTTCCTTAGATATTATATTGACACCCGATCTAATGTCGTAGAAGGTCTTGTGGAAGATTCTTCGTCCCATGGTGCACTCGATGATCGGTACGCCTGGATCATCCTTCTTGGTTAGATATGGTGAGGCGAGGAGGTGGTCGTACTCTGATCGGAGCATGTTGATCATGTTGACAGACTCTTCTTGTGGCTACCTGATCTTGTTCTTCCTTCTTCTCCTATTGTTTTTCTTCTTGTTCAGTGTTGTCTCTTCAGGCAGGTATGGCGTTGGCGGATGTGTAAGAGATTGCAGGATACGATTCTTGAAAGAAAACTTCTCCTTCTTATCCTTGATTGTGAAATAGATCTTGGCACTGTCTGCGTAGATGATGGCTTTTGTGGTGCTTAGGAAAGGCCAGCCCAAGATAATGGGTACCCTTTCATATCTAACTGTTTCCAAAATCACAAAGTCTATGGGAACATATGATTGTCCCACTTGAACAATGTCATCTTCAAGAACTCCCTTGGGGTAGCAGAGTGACTGATCTGTAAGCTACAAACGCATATTTATGTACAATAAAGTATCTCTATTAATTTTATCATAGATTACCTTAGGCATGATGTTGACAGTTGCTCCGAAGTCACAAATAGCTTCCTGGAAAATGTGAGGTCCAATGGCGATGGGGATGATAGGTCTTCCTGAATCACCCTTCTTTTTAGGAAAGGAGTAATCTATCCACCTTCCCTCTGATGGTTGTATGTAGTAGTATGCTGCATTGTGAACATCGACAAGATTTATAGTTTCTAGATCTTCCGGTTGCCCCAGAATCTTACCTTTATCGGTCGGAGGAACAGCAGCTACAGCTGAGCTATTTGTGATTCTATCATTTTATTGAAGCTATGTTGGTTCTTAATAGTAAAGGAGAAGTTATCAATTCTATTATTTATATTTTCTAGGATTCTATCATTGGAAGCTTACTTCCTAGTTAAGCCCTCCATTATTTTAGCTTGGCCAGAACTCAATTCTCTCAAGGGTAGTTGATTATTGAAATTATTATAATTATTACCTTAATAGTTACATTGGTAATTACCTTGGTAGTTCGGCCTCTATTGCTAATTCCATCCTTGATTCTATTGAGGATGAAAGTAGTTATTGTTGACGAAGTTCACATCCTCGTGGATTTCAAGGGAGTTGTTCCCTGAATGCCCAGTGCTTCCACACTCTTCACACGTCATGCGGGAATCATGAATGTGCATGACTTCTTGCTTCTTTGTGGCTCGGTCTTCGAGCTTCATCATGAGCAAGTCCATCTTGGCAGACAGCATGTCTACCTCCTTGAGTTGATGCATTTCTCCACCTCTCTTGCGGGTCTGAAAATGTTCTTCATTCCAACCTTGGTTGGAGGCCATCTTCTCTACGAGAGCTGTTGCACCTAGGATTGTGAGTGATAGGAAAGCACCTCCAGTAGCAGCATCCATGTTCTCATGGGTACTATTGGTCAACACCTGGTAAAAAGTTTGCATGAGTAGCCAATTCTCCATCCCCTGATGAGGACATTCTGATATATAATCTTGAAAGCGTTCCCATGCCTTAGGGACAGATTCATCAGGTTGTTGTTAGCAGCTTGAAATTCTCCCTCACAGAGCATTGGTCTTGTCTGTGGGAAAGAACTTCGCTAGGAAGGTAGTGGAGCAGTTATCCCATATAGTGTTTCTATCTTTGTTAGTGTAGAACCATTTGTTCGCCTTCCCCAAGAGTGAGAATGGGAAGAGGCGAAGTAGTATGGCGTCTCTAGTCACTCCTTTGATGGTGAAAGTGCTACAAATCTCCAGGAAGTGTTGGAAATGAGCACTCGTATCTTCATGTGCCTTTCCACAAAACTGGCTAGCTTGCACAATGTTGATGACAGCTGGTTTGTGTTCAAAGCCATTGTCTCCGACGTTGACCGTCGGCCTAGTTTGGATGTTGGCCGTAGATGGAGCAGAGAACTCATGGAGGGTCTTGTCAGCCATGGCTTCAAAATCAGGTGTTAAGCTTCGCATTGTCTGGTTGTCTTCCAATTCTAAAGCCAAGACTTTCTTGAGTTTGGCTCTAGTTCTCCTGATTAATGCTTCTGGATCTTAAACGTAGTTTGTCAGAAGGTCAAAACCGGTCATACATTACCCTGCATAAGATATAAAAGTATACAAAACAAGGGTAAGCCTGTTTGAGCAGAGGTTAATGGTTTATCTCGATCACATCAGTAAATATAAGTGTTTCAATATTTCCTTCTTGCCTAGCTACCTACCCCGGCAACGGCGCCATAAATGCTTATTGGTATTTATTAACTTATCACTTATTTAAATAGTCAACTAATGTTGTAGACATTTCTTAGTATCACTTTTACTAAGTTGTCATCCCTAGCGATGGTGCCAGAAATGCTTGTTGGTACTACCTAGTGCCACTTCTAGAATGACACTAATAAGTACTTTAGTATTTCATGTGACTAGAAAGAATATTATTTATATATATGAAAAGGAATCTGCAAGCGCACAGATAATATACCATTGTAGCACTTCACCCGGAAGTATTCTAGGTATCGTTATTTATATTTTTACATAGGAAAGGACAGGCAGTTGGAATATATTAATAACTTATACACATGATGGAGAGACTAACCATAACCAACTTCTACTCATAACAGGGGTAAGTCAAGAGATAAATATATATGAATGGTAAATAATAAATAATCATTGATCACTCAGAGTACTCCTGTTGATGCAAAAATGTTGACACACGGCAAGCCGAAAGGATCTACTTAGGATTGAGCCCAGAGATCCGCTTGGCTTCAACGCAGGGTTAACCGATCCTGCGAATTCCTCCCGAGGTGTGCCAGTCAATTTGACCTGCAATTGACAAGGAGAGAAAGTTTATCAGTAATTTAAGGTGGAACATGTCGGTCTTTGCCCAGACAGTTCCAAGTGTGCCGCTTCGGGAGCAGCTAGACGAGAAAATCAACTAAATAGCCGATATGCACAGAAATCGGCTGTTACGGATAGTAAAGTTTATGGATCGTGATTGATTTTATGTTGATAAGTACAATGCCCGCAGATGTAAATGAGATCATCAGCTATGTGGATATTACCAGTATGAATCATTGAGCCAATGAATCTAATCGAGAAAGAATATAACATGCAAACAAATTGACTGTCTAATATAAATGGACCTACAAACGCTCTGAATCTAATATGTTACCATCAATAGTGAGGTTCGACCGGATCGATGGCAGCTATGATGATAATAACAAACTAAAATCTTAGAATCCGTAAAACCATCTATACTTCGACAGGCTTTCCGAAAGACATGCTATACGTGAAGGCTTGGGCGAATCGGCTAAAATAGCCGATTCAGATGAAAAGGGACTACAGCGTGTGAACAATCGACTATTTCACATAGACAAACCTATGGACTCATCAGACTTAACCTACTATCTCTAACAGTGGGGTTCGACCGGATTGATGTAGCCGTGATAAAGATAATAAATTAAACCCTTAAAGTACATGGATCTACTCACGCTTAATAGAATCATGGACACACACCGTAGGCGTTAAAGCATAGGCGATCGGCTATTTAGTCGATGCAGACATATCAAACAGTTAAGGTCACGCCTGATCGAGAACAAACCTACTAGCTATCATCCTCCAATCTGCAGTGCCATTAGTGAGGATCGACCGGATCGTTACAGCCATAATAGCGAACTATAGATCATATTTAACTAACTAGCAAATACCTTCGAGATCATACATGCCTTAACCGTGTACTATTCATGATCAAGATCAAAATAAAAATAGCCGAGGAAACATGACCTGTCGCTCAGAGTAAGAAACATTGTGTTGTGACAAAGCGAACGACGAACTAAAAAGATATAAGGCCGATCTAAATCGATCTCGACCGAGCGGATTGATGTTGCTGCAAACTAATAACAATAAGGACATCAGCAAGATCGGTAACTTAATGAATCTACCCGAAGGACGCCACCCTTAGGTAGAGCTGATAACTTGACCTTAATCTAGTTCGAGCAGTGGAGGTCGACCGGATCGATGCAGCCGTACTTGAACTAGACATGAGTCGATAACTAGCTTATACTAGAGCTCACAGTGGAGGTCGACCGGATCGATGCAGCCGTACAAACCAAAGTATAAGCTATGACGGTACTTACAGACAAGTCGGAGGTCGGCCGGACCGATGCAGCCTTGCTTGTTGAAGAACTCACTGAGATCTACTCTACTCCTACTCCTAAGGGTTGGCACAGAGCCGAAAAAAGTAAATTGTATTTGATTGATTGGATGTCCCTTTACAATAGCCGTGGTCCAATATTTATACCCGGAATCTAAGCATGAATCATACTTAAGTACGACTCATTACAATCTTTGGCATAAGAGAAAATATTCCTAATTTAAGATAACTTGGACCCTAATCTTTTTTCTTTTGTAGAGTCCAACATGTTTTTCCCAACGCCAACCGTAGCTTTTGTCGTTATCTGCTGACGTCATTCGAAGAGAACCGATTCCAGTGTTGTATTTGAATTAGCTGATATCGGTTTTTATACAATCGATTCCTTGATGACACGATCTTGGGAGCTTCGAGTTCCTGCATTCCTGTTCCTAAATTTTGGTGTAAACAACTCCTTTTATGGCATTAGCATGGCAGTTGGTATTTATTAACGTGTCACTTATTTAAGTAGTCACCCTATGTTATTGACATTCCTTAGCATCACTTTTACTCAGTTGTCATCCCTAGTGATAGTGTCAGAAATGCTTGTTGGTACTACCTAGTGCCACTTCTAGAATGACACTAAGAAGTACTTTAATATTACATGTGACTAGAAAGAATATATACAAATGAAAGAAACCTGCAAGTACACAGATAATATACCATTGTAACACTTTATCCGGGAATATTTTAAGTATCGTTATTTATATTTTTTTACCACAGGGAAGAACGGGCAGTTGCAATATCACTACAAGAAATGTGACGATTTATGACATTTGATTTAAGTCATAATATCTTAAATATATGTCACATATCAAAACTTATGACATCTGTGTGACGAAAAAGGCGAGTCACAAACCATGCGCCTTAAATGGCCATTTTTGACGTTTGTATGTTCATGTCATAGATTAATGACATTGATTTTAAAGTCACAAAGATTTTATGACAACTGATTTAATGTCGAGTTCTTGCAGTGTGCCATATCAACAAATGCCACGTAGGAATAAATGTTGATGTGGCACTGAGGTGGCAGATTCATACACAAAATCCCATTTTAACAGCCATACAACCAACTAGGCCACAAACACATATCAGATTACAAATCATGCACTTATCATATTAATAAACATACCAACAATTAACATGTGCGAATCTTTTACAAAATGTCATTCAGAAAAAATATATATATCCTAGAAAGTAAAATACAGCATCACACGTAACATCAAAGTCTGTCTTCATCATTTAATTCTAAATCTCTATCAATATGAATCCTGGTAAGGCCTTTGTTGCCTTTGTTGCTTTCTTAACGGGAAAACAAGAGTCCAAACTCCAGCTAGCCTTCTTTGCTTCAACCTACAAGTGGCTCAAGTTAGAACTTACTCAAAAATTAATCCCACAAATACATTGTGTTTCTCAGATATATATATATATATATATATATATATATATATATATATATATATATATATATATATATATATATATATATATATATATATATAGTCAAATCTACTTATACAGGAACACAAGCTGAAAGATCACGCTTCAGTACACTTTGAGCATAAATAAAACAGTTAATTTGTTCAGTACACTATCTAGCTTATCATGTGATTAAACGCCTCCTAATCTAGTGGCATAGAATATGTAATGATGCACAAAATATCCAGATTAGGAGACATTTTCTTTTACACATAAAGCTGAATGACCAACATGCCAAAACTCAAAAGTCAAACCACCAAACTGATTAATAATAGGCAAAAATAGATAACACATCTACTGAACAAGAAAAATTCTGCATGCTTGTAGCCCATCTTCCTCATCAATGTAATGACTATATGCTGCCCAGTGGCTAACTTGTATATTGATATAGGAGGCTGACTGCAGCTTCAGCTTATTAAATCTGAGATGAAATGCTACAGCTAAACAACTTTAGGTATAGGCAATATGAAACACTGGATTGCACTGGTACACTACTAATATTTCTAACTTGTTATATG
The DNA here is from genome assembly GCF_019320115.1 of Miscanthus floridulus. Taxonomy (NCBI): domain Eukaryota; kingdom Viridiplantae; phylum Streptophyta; class Magnoliopsida; order Poales; family Poaceae; genus Miscanthus; species Miscanthus floridulus. Next base: position 44,057,269 of record NC_089595.1, read on the forward strand.
TGCAGAAGAAAAGGTACATTTGAACCTACTTTTCAAAAAATTCCAATAGATAAGCAAATAGCTAGCTTTCTGAGTACAAGTTCAGCCTATAAAATCTGAGAGGATCACGAAAACTATAGCAAGTCATGTGCTCACAGGTCAATGTCTTCAATACTAACCACACAATAAGCTAACCTCTACTCTATATTTTTTACTTTTTATTGATTCCTACCTTCTCTGAATTGGTAATAATTAGATTAAATGAAATTATATAGACATCTCACACAGGAAGTCATACAAGTTTCCAGCATACAATCCTAAGACATTTTCCAAATCTGTACAGTGTAAACTCATATATATCACACAAGAACTATCCCTTTATAGCCTCAAAATGTACCACTTATTATTAAGAGTAGTTTCATCACCAGGAATGAAAAAAATAAAGCAGAAATGCATGTAATATTCTACCTGATAATTTAACTGAATCTGAAGGACGGCATCACCTTATAACCTGCAAAACAACGTACCCATACCCAATATTCAGCAAGAAATAGAGCCAACTGAAGTTCAGTACAAATCAAACTTGCTGTCACTAACCAGCTCAAGTATATTTACAACTTCCATGGTGTTGGCCAATGTTTTTTTTGGCGCTAGGCGGTTTCTAGGCGGTGACCCATCGCCTAGCGCCTAGGCAGGCCTAGGCGTTTTCTAGGCGTTTTGACATTTTTTGTGCGTTTTCTAGGCGTTTTGACATTTTTTGTATCTCAGCATATATAGCTAAATAAATTATATAAATATAGTAGCCGAGTGAATTTTATAAAAAGAGAAAGGGTCCAATAGACATACCTTAGTTGATAGAAAAGCGATGTTCATGCTTAGTTCATAGTTGATAGTTGATACAATACAAATGTGATGTCCTTCAGCAATACAAGTGGAGAACAGACCATATCAGTAGTTAAATATAAATGAACAGCAGACCATATGAACAATACAAGTTACACAAAAATAGGAAAGAGCAGGTTAGGTACTTATCTCAATGATCTTAGCCCTTTCCTATCCATCAGACATTATCAGCAGCAAATGATAGCCATTTGAAACCACAAACATGTAGGGATAACAGTAGCAGCAAAGAAAATTAAATGGTACAGAACAACACATAATTCAGTTCTTAAAATACAGAACACAGGCACACAGGCACACAGAATGTAGGAGTTCCAAGTTCATAAGTTAAAGATACAATTAAAAGATAAACATGACATGATAAAGCCCCACTGCCATATCTTCTTCAATAGGGTTCCATATATTCGTCCTCATCTTCATCAAACTCTTCTTCTTCAGAGTCAAATTCTTCTCCTTCATAAAGCTGCCTCACTCTTGCACTTCTACGCAGCTCAAGTTGTTGGTCTACTCCTACTGCTTCTCCAATAACAGACCAAGGTATCCCTGTACCTTCCATCTCCTCATCTTCCTCATCTCTATAGACAACTATTGCACAATCATCTCCATCCTCATACAGAAAACCTTGAGCTTCAGTTGTCTCACTAGACAAGAGAACATCAGTGGTTTTCTTTGACGCTATCCTTTCTTTCTTATTAATCAACTTGGAGTTGAATTGAATAAAGACCAATTTGTTGAGTCGGGTTGTAGTAAGCCTATTTCTCTTCTTAGTGTGTATCTACAAATTAAACATGAGAGCATATAACTATTTTCATTCCTGTAAGTTTACTGCTGAAATCTGGACAGTAGATAGGGACTAACCATTTCAAATGTACTCCAATTTCTTTCACAACCAGAAGAGCTTGATGTCAGAGATAGGATCCTTGTTGCCAACTTCTGTAAAGCTTTTGTTTCAGTTCCATACAACCGCCACCAAGACGCTGAAATAAATGAGCAGAAACTATATAACAACCATGTAATAGCACTGGATAACAAAAAGTTGCAATAAGGTGTATAACAGCCATGGCAATCAAGGATAGATGCCGAGGTACATTTTGGGAGCTCTGCCTATATTTTTGGGCAAATGCTAGCTCATGTTGTATGCATAGTCTGCATTAACTAGCCTCTTGATAATGATAATGATAGCAGCAACTCTATAACAGCCATGTAATATGAGTTACCTGGATTGTACTCAAAATTTTTCACAAGTCTTTGCAAGCTTCTTGTTAAATGGTCCTTCTCTATTATGAAACTTCTGTAGTTCAGTGTTGACAGCCTGATCTTGCTTGTCCTCATCATGATGAAAAAAAGTCTCTACACAGCTCATAAAACCTACCGTTATTGTGGCATCATCAAAGATTGATGGGTTGCCATAGCTGTAGTATGGATTCAGCAGATAGGCAGTCAAATGCAATGGAGAATCAAGTCTTCCTTTCATCTTCTTGTCAATAATAGCAATAACTTCGTTGTAGCGGGACTAAACATTGCCATAGGCTTCCTTGATCTCTCTCTTTGCCTTCAGTAGTTCTCCATATATGAAACCCATTGATGGCTTCGCATCCCCATCAACCAAACGAAGAACTTTGACCAATGGCTCAAAAACACTCAAACACAGCTTCACATCCTTCCAAAAGGTTGGACTCAATTTTGTTGCTGTTGCATCTTTTCCCTTTTTTGACTTCACATCCTTCAATGTGTCCCACCTATTATGAACCACCATCTTTCTTAGTTGGTCCTTCTCTAGTATGCTGTTCAAAGTGAGAAAAGCTGAAGCAAACCTAGTCACTCCTGGCCTTATTATCTCTCTCCCCTCTGTGAAGTGTCTCAAGCACTCCAATGTTCTTGTGTGCCCATAGACAAATATGGTTAATGCCTTTGCTTGGTCAATCACCTTCTTCAACCGTGGCATGTTGCCAATTCCTTGGAGCATCAAATTGATTGTGTGAGTTGCACAAGAGGTCCAAAAGATGTTTGGTCTCTTCTCAAGCAATAGCTTCTTTGCTCCCATGTTGTTAGAAGCATTGTCTGTCACTACTTGCACCACATCATCCGGACCAATGTCTTCAATTGCTTTGTCCACTAGTTCAAATATGACTTCACTTGTGTGTGACACATCTGACATCTCTTTTGAGCTGACAAAACTGGATCCATCAGCACAGTTAGTGCACAGGTTCATTATACTTCTCCTCTTCCTATCTGACCAAGCATCAGTCATAACAGAGCACCCATTCTTCACCTTCTCAGCCTCACGTTCTTGCAGCAAACTCTTGGTTCTTGCATATTCTTCATCTAGCAAACTCTCTCGCAGATCACGCAGAGATGGAGGTTCAAGTCCAAAACCAAACTGTCCAATTGCTTCACACATTTGCTTGAACTCATCATTGTCACAAGCATTGAATGGTATGGCTACATATGATACAAAAAAGTGTAATTAACTAATTAGTGTGTAGTTCAGGCATGTATTCAAATTTGAAATGTAAAACAGAAATGCATAATATTAAATTACCATGTTTATATGCCCATCTTGCAATATATTTATGCACCTCATGTGTTCTTTGTTTCCAAAGTTCCTTGTTTAGCTTCTGTTGCTTCAAAGACTCAGATTTTGTTGCTTTAGGATCAATAGCACGTGTCCACTTATCAATGGGTCCTAATTTGTGAGGCTCTGAACTTCCAACACAAGTCACTCCATCATCCTCTGTTCCAACCCGAGAAACATTCACGTCTTCTCTAAGCTCTAGTTCACGAACAACCTGCTCCTTCCTCTTCCTTTTTGAATCTTCTAGTGATTTCTTGCACTTGTCTTTAGCCTCCTGTGTGCTCTTCCTGCATTTCTTCGCATTTGTTCCAACATTGGCCACATGTTCCTTCAACCGATGGACCCCTCCTTGGCTCCGATGACCACAGAATTTGCACTCCACCTTGTCCTTGTTGTTTGCATCCACTAGAAACCCATACTCCCATCCAACATCATCTGAATTCCTTTTCAGGACATTCACCTCCTCCCGAGATGTAACACCAGTTTCAGTTTGAGGAGCACATTGTTGGACCGACATTCTACATGAAGAGCAGCAGAGGCATGTGAAATTAGTCCTGCAGCACTACTTATAAATTTAGATAAAAAGCCACTGATAAAAAGCCACTGAGTATTTCATTCCCCTTCTCATGAAATCTAATCCAGCAGTTTAGAAGATGCTCTAACCAATATTGAATCCACAACCTCTTCATCCAGCAGATTTCTAAATTAGGAACCTTCATGAACACAAATGAAACTTCCTCACCTTACTACGAGCACAGTAGTACAGCACAGCCGAGCAGAGGAGAGAGGAGCAGGGGGCGGGCGGACCTCACGTACAGCACAGCCTCTTCATCCAGTTAACTAACTACGAGCACAGCAGTACAGCACAGCCGAGCAGAGGAGAGAGGAGCAGGGGGCAGGCGGACCTCACGTCCTCACCTTACCTTGGGGTTCCCGAGCGGTGGGACCAGGGGTAGCGAGAAGGTCACCACCGGTGGCGGCCCGGCGAGGAGGGGCCGCACGGGAGCTCCAGGGGCAGCGGCGGGCCGGCGGACGGGGCGGACGGGGCCAGCGGCCGGCGGGGAGGCCTGCACGGACGGAGAAGATAGCCGGCGAGCGAGCTCGGGTCAGAGGCAAGGGGTCGACGAGCTCGGGTCGGAGGCAAGGGGCCGGCGAGCGAGCTCGGGTCTTGACTCTCTCACTGTGTATCTCTCTCTCTCTAATCCTCTCTACCACCCGTGCTCTTTTCTTCCCGCGCGGGCGCTTCCTTTCCCGCGCACCCGGCTTCTCGCGCGCGCGCTCCCGCCTGCTCCCGTCCGCCAAAAAGCGCTCGCGCTCCCACCGCCTAGGCGCCGCCGCCTCCGCCTAGTCGCCGCCCAGGCGCCGCGGAGGCGCCGCGAAACTCCGCGGAGGCGCGCCCAGCGCCTAGAGGTGCGCCTCACCCCTAGGCCCCGCGGGAAGGCTCTGCCTTGCGCCTGGGCGCGCCTAGGCGAGCGCGGAAACACGCCTTGTTTTTCATTGGTGTTGGCTCAAGGCACAATCAGTTGCTGAACTAAAATGTAGAAATAATAATAGCATCAATAGTTATATGTATTCTTTTATTTACACAAATCCAAATCAACAGCTAGCTGTCATTTTTGAGTCATGGACAAAAGATCTCAATAACTAATCTCATTTCATATTTCTCTACTTTTAAGGGACAGAATATCATCGTACTTCTATACTAGGGAATTTTGGTTGCTCCTCTAGCTGCTACCATTTGAGCCAAACACAAGCCACCTGACACATTCTTTTCCTCAAACAGAGTAACTGCTAATGCATGGTCTAAATTTTTAGATGCAAGCAACATATATGCAACTGTATTTTCAATTCTGCTACGAATCACATATCAATCACTAGATCTCTTTTTAATTTAATTCTAACACAACCAGACATGACATAGAAATATTAACTTTTAGATCTGAACTAGTAAGAAATCCTAACCTCAATAATCCATAGGCTTCCCTAAATCAATCACAAGTGCACCATGCAGCTCATCCACAGCCTGAAAATGGATCCAACAGGGGTAACTGAGTAGTAGTAACAGCACAGATCTCAGGTTAGGACAATAGCTTGAGTTTGCAGTGTCATCATATAAATTCTGGAAAACAGGAAGACAAAATTATATCGCTGTCCTTACTGGAGGAGATAAGATTCACAGGTGTCATCCTTACTGGCACTAAAAGGCACTGGAATCACCAACCCACAAACTGAAATAAGTGCAAACATTTGTAGTGGTCAGAGTGCTGCTTGTGCCGACATGCTGATTAGCATCTATTTATTATTTAATATGTGCAGACAATATGTATTCACAGCTCGTAAAAAACAACAGACAACATGTTATCACCAATTAGTCACCCTAACACATCTTCTATTTTTTAATCAAATAATATCAATATATATCACTAATTTATGTTGCAGAAGCAACCTAAGGCAACCAATAGGTATTGAGCATTAGCACATTGTGAAAGCAAGAAACAGTGTTGTCAGTCTGAAATAAGGATTAACACTGAGGTCACACCGAGCAGATTAGCTTCACACGCTAGTACAACAGTTGCTCATCTCACTGTTACGAAAGTACTAATAAACCATGGAATAGTAAGAAGTATACATCACACACCATCTATCTCAGCATGGTCTAAGGGAGCCTCGCTGCCATTTTGGAAGAGCTTTACCTTGAACTGAAAAGGCAAATGAGGGTTCCAATGTTGCCTATGACTATGCATATGGACCACTGGAGCTTTCAAGCCTCCTCCTCGTGTCTAAATCCTGAAATGCAATGCTAGACTATATCAACTTACCAAGATGAAAATCTGTGTAACATAATTTTAAACAGATCTCCACACATATACAGTACTTTTGTTTGGGGGGGTGGGGGGGGGGGGGGGGGGGGGGGGGGGGGGGGTGATTTCCTAAATATACCTCTGTTGGCAAACCGTGTGAACCAAGATCTGAAAACACTAGACAGCAGTACAATTGCTTAAATAAATCATAGGTGGAATTCTAGTCCACCAAAATTTATGTTCTTTAATAATTCAGAAAGCTTATGTAATTGTCTACAACTTTGTAGTTATCAACAGAGCTAGTTCTTCGGTTAACAAGGTCGAAAACATAAATGTTCAGGACCACGCAACAAAATCCTGACAGCGAACTTCAAAAAATCATGGAACTCCCAATCTGGTGGGCTAAAATCCCGAAAGTTTAGGATAACATAGATATATAAATTATCTACAACTTTTTTATTAACAAGATTAACAGAAAAGATCATTTAAATACACAGAATATTTTTTTCAAGCAGAATTATACACAGCAGTTTTCAGCACACATTGCAAAAATGTTATTGAGTTTTCCTTATTTGTTTCCACATCAAGACAATATATACTGAGTTCATTCGTTCAGCCCAATTCCACTCCTAAACAGATAAGTGAATCTCGATCTCAAGTTCCCTAACCCTAACCCTAGATCCCTAATTTGCAGCACATAACAAGACAGGCACAAAACCGTTGGGGGAAAGAGCTCACCACGGTGATGCATTGCCCGATCTCGATCTGCAATGGTCGGAAGAGCACGACAGTGAGGGGAAGGGGGCAGCACGGACAGCGTCATAGCCTGGCCAGGGGGTGGCCAGCCCGGCCAGGGGCTCGGCGGCGGCAAGGCCAGCAGCGGCCGTGTGGCACGCAGCTGCGACCTGCCGGCAGCCCGGCGGTGTGCCCATCCATCCCCGACCATGGCCGGCGGCGCCAGCGTGGCCAGCAGAGCCGCCTAGGGCATGGCAGCCTACCTAGTGCGAGGGCGCGCGACGCGGGGAGGAAGTGGAGGGGGCGCCGGTGCTACACGCGGAGAAGCTGGGAGCAGGGGAGGTCGCCATGGGAGGAGCAGCAGGGACCGGCGTCGGCGTCGAGAGAGGGAGCCCGCGAGAGAGAAGACCGAGAGAGACACCACGGGGTACGCACGGGACGAGATAAGGTGCAGGTGCTGCTCCCGTGCCCGTGCGTGCGTGGGTTGGGTTGTGTTGTGTGCGTGGCATTTTCTTTTTAATTTCTTCTTTTTTGTTAATTAAATATTTATTTAGAAAACAAATTGTCAATATATATGCAAACAATTATTTAGGAGTACATATAAGTAGAGATATACAAATATATATATATATATGCATATATACACAAATACATTTGACACGAATTGAGTTTCCACAATAAAAATAAGATATGCATGTATATATAAATGTATTTTTATTTAATTATTATTTTAATACCCAACTAAGCCACATATATATTATTATAGCATTTATTTAATGTTATTCATATATACGTACAGGTGTATACTTTTATCTAGTATTTTAAATAATTAACAATAAATAATATTTATATTTTTTATATACATCTTGATTTTTTTACTTGCCAGTTACTAGAATGGACAGGATTAACAACATTGATCAACACCTACGGTGTTACTAGACCTGTCTTGTTAGTTGGACTCGCATGCCACCTTGGATAAAAATGTTAATAAAATCAATAAATATTTTTGTGACACATCATCCTTACAAATTACTCTTTATGACATGACAAATATTGTCATAACATATAATTGGACTAGCTTTAAGACATTTTTATGACATACATTTACTTATGTCACTAAGTTCGGATGCCTCTAGAAAAATCATCATAAACTAGTGGATTTAGTGACATTTTTGCCTAATGTCGTGCTATAAATGTCATAAACTAACACATTTCTTGTAGTGTATATTGATAACTTATACACATGATGGAGAAATAAACCATAACCAACTTCTACTCACAACAGGGGTAAGTCAAAAGATAAATGTATACGAATGGTAAGTAATAACTAATCATTAATTACTCAGAGTACTCCTTTCTATGACATTAGCATTGCTAAGTAATATATTAAAGGAATAATTCCTAAGTCATTTTTAATTACAAGTCAAAGCAATGTTGATTAGTGCAATTACACTTAGTAGTCATTGCTAAGATCAACTTCATATCTACACATAAGGGATATTACTAAGAAAGATTAAGAACAGAGCTTGTCTTCCTTCGTAACCGCATCCTACTTGTCCTATATTCGGAGAGTGGTCTACAAAGGACTCAACAGGAGTGTCACATCCGCGATCTACCATATGGCTCAAAATATAAGGTGCATCCGTAGGTAAACAACGTATAAGCACTACGCTTACACAATGTCGACCACTCACCCTAAGTACACCAGAGCGAGCGCTATACGAACTTATGTTTGAATATAATGATAATTTAGCTATACTAAGAATATAATCAAAGTAAACGAAGAACAATATAACTAGGAACATGAATGATATAAAGAACATTATCATAACAATGGTAGCAAACATATAAAAGTAATGGGACATACAAACGAGAGAGGGGTCCAAAAGCTATACCAAGCCACGCTCTTGACAAGATTAGAAATCCAACCGAAGCTTGCCTCCCTCTAGATCTAGCCTAGCTAGCTATGCCCTAGAATAGGGTGGAGCTCTGAGGATGATTAGGGTTTCTATCTTTTCTTGATTGAATGCAATGCCTGAGGGAGAGGGGTAGAGGCTGGTATATATAGGTCAGAGCGTCAATCATGAGCCCTCGGATCAAATCGACTTGAATAAACAGTGTAGATGCAATCTAGGAGACGATAGAGAACCGACATAATGAGACGAAGGCTGACAGGTAGGACCCCAGACTGGCTGGCCTGCAAGTGGGATAGACCGGTCGCACCAGGTGGCCCCTCGCCCTCCGCTTCGGTGTGATGTCCTCTGGTATCCTCTAGATCCTTCTAGAGCTATTTATGCGATGATTAAGCATGATTAATTTTGATATCTAGGTCCACCTTGACGATTTTCTAGATAAACCTTGAAGAAAATATAGATTCACTAAAACTCATGTAATTTATTAGTTTAAATCCCTAAACCTATGTTGGTGATTATATTCATGCCCTTATACATGTTATATTAACGGTTTATAATGTTCGTTAACTACCGTCAACAAACTTCCTTAAGTTTAACCTTTGCTCATCCCTGAGCAATGCTAAACTTAGCAAATGGATCAGGAGTTGCGTCGATATTTTCACTCCTCAAAAGTACACATGCGTTCAAACAAGAATTCTCCTATAAATTAGAATAAACTGATCTGACTTTCAAACTTACTCGTATTATCTTCAACCATGGAGCTTCTTAGCCTTCACTTGGGTCTTAAGCAATTGAAAGACAGAACGATCAAGTCAAGCACTATGTCTCAAGCCCTTTGCTCAACTATTATTCTAGAGTTTTTATGAATTTTCAAAATAAAACTCAGAAATTCCATTGTACGATACTCTCAAGTCTCTCAATATATGTGGTATTTATGGATCCTCACCAAGGTAATAAAGATGTTGTGTCTTTCTCTTCCTACAACTAAGGCTTCTATGGAGCTCATAGGAGCTGAGAAAGCATGAAAGAGCATACTTGCAATAAATATATTGTAAAGTCAAACCTCGAATCCAAAGAGAGTTAAGTCATACAATCAAATCAAGATGTACATATATATGGATATATGGTGGATATATATGTGGCTAACCTAATTCTACTATGCTCCTTAAAAACATATCTCTCTTTTGGAATTTAGAAACAACTTTGCAAGAGAACATGGGTTATCTTATTCATCTCTTCTTTCTTTTTTTAGGAGGTCATCTGAGTACCCATTATTTTCAATATCTCGGACACTTGTCTATTTTTTATTTTCCTTTTTCTTTTTTCATGAAAACTTTTGCATAGCCCTTGCTTCTTTTCTACAACAAAACTTTTGAGAGATAGCAACAAGAACTTGAAGTATTTATTTAGTGGATATCCTATCAAACATATTTTTGGTATTCACTCCCAGTGTAGGAGTAAAATATTTTTGGGTGGATCTAAATGGAATGACATGTTTTTGCGTCTACCCCTAGTGTAGGAGTAGTGCATATATGGGAGGTGTGTATGTGATCTTGATTTTAAGAGTATGACAAACCTCTCATAAGGGTCAACAAAGCTTGACTAAACTCAATGTATAACAAGAAGCATATATAAGTGGAAGTTTTTGTAGTCTAAGTATCATGTTTGACTCTGGTAGGAATTCAAACTTTCTCATACAAGAACTTATCATGTAGCTCACTAGGAACAAGATAAACAGTAGCTCAGACCTTCTCATATCATATCCGTCAATTATCTAGACTTACAACAAACATATGCTAGCCACGAGTTTTAAGTTCAGAGTAAATTCTTATATCAAAACAATCTTATCCAAAACTTGGGATAATTCAAGGCTAAAAACTAGGTACTTGGAAGAAATTACAACAGAGCAACTATTCATCATTTCCAATTTAAGAGATCATCTTCAAAGTCCTTTTTATTTTAGCTCCTAAGAACAAACTTAAAACTAGACACACACTTTTTATTTTGTTTTCATTTTTTAGATCACACAATACTTAATATATTTTTAACACAAAGATAAATTTTTATTTTGTTTTTAATTATGCATATTTTTTGGCATGAAGCAACCTCATAGTAAAAGGAAAGAAATAGTTAGCTAGATACACGGGGATGCTCTTCCCCATGCTAGATGTTGTTGTGGTCCTTCTTAGAGCAGCCTTACCATCGGATGTCCTTCTCGTCCAAAGGTGGAGCGAGATGAAGTCAACCAGGTGAACTTGCTCATGACCATTCTGCAAAAACTTCAATAAGAACCACAAAACTCGTGGAACGAAATAGGATAAAGGGTTAGCGGTCAGCCGTCCAGAGATTAGTTATTCTTGGAATTTAGAAATATTCTTATTATTATTTTTTGTTGAATTGGTAGACTTTAGCAAGATGTCTGTCTAGTATTTTTGGATTTTTTTGAATATAATGTATGCATGTATTTTTATTTTTATGCCACCACGGTGAATATTCTTGGAGGTTTTTACACACCATAGAATTATTCATACGGGGCTTAGAATTTTATACCCAATAATGAAATTTTTATTTCTTTTTCTAAATGCAAAGAATGTGTAGAAAAGTAAATATGCTAAAGTAAAAATAATTCATGCAATGTGAAAAAAGTAAATATGGATAACTACCATTTTTTATCTCTTAGCGAGGGTTCGGATTTCTAAGTCTTCGGATAGGACTTTTCTCTAGTCTTGTTCATTCTTCGGGTGCATTTGTCGGTCTCGGAGATGGAGACCTTGATGGTTGCATCTCTTGTGATGATGACTTTGATGTTGTTACCTTTTCCTTCCACACTTGCTAGGTCTATGGACTCGATTTAGGCAGAGTAGGTTCATCTTTCACCACTTCTTCATCTAACTCCCATCCATTCCTTGGGGATTGATTCTTCTAGCGTTGGGATATCGGTGTCTCCTCATGGAGTGGGTCATCTTTGGCTGCTCATAAGTGGTATAACTATTAAAATAGCAGCGTACCTTTTCTCCAGGGAATTGGAAGTGGACTTGTCTAGATCTGACATAGATGATCGCATTAGTAGTGTTAAGGAATGGTCTTTCAAGGATGATGGGTGTATCGTCTTCTTCTTCTCCCATGTCTAGAACCATGAAATCGGTAGGGGCATAGTGATCATGTATTCTCACTATGAGATCTTTCGCTATTCCCTCCGAAAATGGGATTGATTGGTCTGCCATCTGCAATTGCATATACATAGGGAACAAAGGTTCATCACCAAATAAATATTCATATGTTACCTTGGACATTATGTTAACACTAAACCCAAAGTCGTAGAAGGTCTTGTGGAATATTCTTTGTACAATGGTACACTTGATCGTCGGTATGCCTGGATCGTCCTTCTTGGTTAGATATGGTGAAGCGAGGAGGTGGTCATACTCCGATTGAAGAGTGTTGATCATGTTAACTGATTCTTCTAGTGACTGCCTATCTTTGTTCTTCCTTCTTCTCCGATTATTTTTCTTCTTGGTCACTGTTGTCTCTTTGGGCAGGTACGACATTTTGTGGATGTCAAGGAGATTGCAAGATACGATTCTTGAAAGAAAACTTCTCCTTTTTATCCTTAATTGTGAAGCAGATCTTGGCGTTGTCCGCGTAGATGATGGCTTTTGTAGTGCTTAAAAAAGGTCAGCTCAAGACAATGGGTGCCCTTACATCTCCACCTATTTTCAAAACCACAAAATCTGCGGGTACATATGATTGTCCCACTCGAACAATGGCATCTTTAAGGACTCCCTTGGGGTAGCAGAGTGACTGATCTGCAAGCTACAAATGCATATTTGTATACAACAAAGTATCTCCATTAATTTTATCATATATTACCTTAGGCATGATGTTGACACTTGCTCCGAAGTCACAAATAGCTTCTTAGAAAATGTGAGGTCCAATGGCTTTGGGGATGATAGGTCTCCCTGAATCACCTTTCTTCTTAGGTAAGGAATAATCTATCCACCTTCCCGTCGATGGCTTCGTGTAGTAGTAAGTTGAATTGTGAATATTGACAAGATTTGTAGTTTCTAGATCTTCTGGTTGCCCTGAAATCTTACCTTTGTCGATCGGAGAAACCGCAGCCACCAGCTAAGCTATTTGTGATTCTATCATTTTATTAAAGTTGTGCTGGTTCTTAATGTCAAAAGAGAAGCTATCCATTCTATTGTTTATGTTTTCTAAAATTTTATCATTAGAAGCTAACTTTCTCGATAAACCCTCCATTATTTTAGCTTGGCCAGAAATTAGCTCTCTCAAGGGTGGTTGATATTGAAATTATTATTAACTTGTTAGTTACCTTGGTAATTACCTTGGTAGTTTGGCCTTTATTGCGAATTCCATCCTTGATTCTGTTGAGTACAATAGTTGTTGTTGTTGATAGTTTACATCCACATGGGTTTTAGGACAGTTATTCCCTAAATGCCTAATGTTTCCACACTCTTCACACATCATGCGGGAATCATAAATGTGCATGACTTCTTGCTTCTCTATGGCTCGGTCTTCGAGCATTTTCATCAGCAAGTCCACCATGACAGACAGCATGTCTACCTCCTTGAGTTGATGTATTCTTCCACCTCACTTGTGGGTCTGAAGATGTTCTTCATTCCAACCTTGGTTGGAGGCCATCGTCTCTACGAGAACTATTGCACCTAGGATTGTGAGTGATAAGAAAGCACCTCCAGCAGCAGCATCCATGTTCTCGTGGGTACTGTTGGTCAATCCTTGGTAAAAAGTCAACATATGTAGCCAATTTTCCATCCCATGATGAGGACGTTGTGAAATGTAGTCTTGGAAGCGTTCCCATGCCTTAGGGACAGATTCATCATGTTGCTGCTGAAAGCTTGAAATTCTCCCACGTAGAGCTTTGGTCTTGCCTGTGGGAAATAACTTTGCTAGGAAGGCAGTGGAGCAGTTATCCCTTGTAGTGTTTCTATCTTTGTTGGCGTAGAACCATTGCTTTACTTTCCCCAAGAGTGAGAATGGGAAGAGGTGAAGTAATTTGACAGATCTCTAAGAAGTGTTAGAGATGAGCACTTGCATCTTCATGTGTGTTTGCACAAAACTGGCTGGCTTGCACCATGTTGATGAGAGCTAGTTTGAGTTCAAAGCCATTGTTTCTGACATTGACCGCCGGTCCAGTACGAACATTGGCCATTGTTGGAGCAGAGAATTCACGGAGAGTCTTGTCAGCCATGGCTTCAAAATATGGTGTTAAGCTATGCCTTGTCTGGTTGTCTTTTGATTCTAAAGCTAAGACATTCTTAAGTTTGGCTCTAGTTCTCCTGATTAATGCTTCTGGATCTTCAACGTAGTTTATCGAAAGGTCAAAACCGGTCATACATTACCCTGCATAAGATACAAGAGTAGACAAAACAAGGGTAAGCCTATTTGAGCAGAGGTCAATGGTTATCTCGATCACATCAATAGGTTATAAGGTTATCAATATTTCCTTCTTGCCTAGCTACCTTTCTAGGCAATGGCGCCAAAAATGCTTGTTGTATTTATTAACGTGTCACTTGTTTAAGTAGTCACCCTATGCTATTGACATTCCTTAGTATCACTTTTACTAAGTTATCATCCCTAGTGATGGTACAAGAAATGCTTGTTGGTACTACCTAGTGCCACTTCTAGAATGACACTAAGAAGTACTTTAATATTACATGTGACTAGAAAGAATATATATAAATGAAAGGAACCTACAAGCACACAAATAATATACCATTGCAACACTTTATCCGAGAGTATTCCGTATTGTTATTTATATTTTTACCATAGGGAACACTACAATGATTCACCTCTAATGCCATGCCACATGATTGCAACACCACTAATTTGGTTGGCATAGGTGGATCGTGTTGCAACCTTTCCATAAAATGGTTGCAATATGTGCCTATAATGCAACAGACTAAATATGTTGCAATATGTGTGGTTTGTCGTTGCAATAGACATGTGCTACTGCAACCATTTAAGAATTGTGTGCCAATTAGTTGGCATTATTGCCATGGCACTTTTGAGTTGCAATAGTATTGATTTTCGTTGCAATTACTTGGTGTTATTGCAACTATATTGGATTTGGTTGCTTTTGCTTGTAACTATTGCCATGGTTGTTATGGGTTGCAATAATGTTCCATGGTGTTGCAATTGCTAGGGTGATTATTGCAACAAGAATTCTGAATGGATGCAATAGCATATTCCTATTGCCACGGTTTTCTGGGATTGTAATAATCTTTTGTGGCATTGCAATTGTGAAGTACTTATTGCAACTACAATCCTAAATGAATGCAATATCATGTTAATATTGCCACGATTTTTTGTGTTGCTATAGACTACCCCTGATGTAACGGCCTAAAAATGTTGCAATATACAAAAAATGGTTGCAATAGATAAAATGCTCCACGTATTAGACTACCCCTGATGAAACGGCCTAAAAGTGTTGCAATATACCAAAAATGGTTGCAATAGACAAAATGCTCCATGCATTTCTGAATAATATACCCAAAAATGGGGGTGAGGAGGATTCAAACCCACGATCTGCCACTAAAGATGAGCATGTCTTACCACCACATCATGGTTGTGTTTGTCATTTTTTCTAGCATGTTTCCTTATACATGTTTGGTCTAATCATTTGAAATTCAAAACAAAAAAAATATGGGCTAGGCTGCACGCTTACGCCTGGTCCGAGCAGGCCTGCTGGCGCCAACTACAAGCTAGAGCCCATCTACCAAGGGAATTGACGTGAAAAGGGCAAAAAAGGATGCTGGCCAATGAAATTGAACCCAAGACCTCGGACTAAAACCAAGCGCACCGTACCACCACACTACTTCATTGTTTGTGACTTACTTCGACATACATTGTTCTTAACATGTCAGTGGGAGAATAGAGAAATTAAATCAGAAAAAATTATTCCTTAGTTAAGACTCGAACCCAAGACCTTGACAAGGAACCAATTAAGTCTAACCACCAGGCTACAACAAGTGTTTGTGCCAAGTTGTGGGAATTTTCTTCCTAGTACTAATTCCGTTCAGTTTGATGAACTAATTTGGAATGAAGAACACATGAATAGTTGGTATTTCTATTCTTAATAGTTGGTATTTCTAAAACTTTTTTAACAAGCAATAGCCTAAGTATATGTTGTTGTGTAGGAGTTTCTAAAAAATTGGAACTCATTTGATATTTTCTATCTTTTAAATAATTTTTTGCGTGCTTACCGAAAGTAATTCCAAATTGAACTGTGCGTACCTCCAATAGGAGTCAAAAAAATTTACAAAGAACATATTTATAGTCATACATTTCACTCCATCCCATATCCCAGAATTGTTAGGGAAAAACATTTGTTTGCTAGGGATAATTCATCCTTCTATTCTTAAATTAAGATCAAATAATTGTAATAATTCTAAATTTTGTCAGAAAATTCTATAATTTTGCATGGTAACATGTTTTTATTATCTAATCATCATATAAAAAACTCAAATAATTTTAACAAGGTGGCAATAGACATTGTTCACAAATTGATACATCTCTCACATAGTTATAAGCGATTAATATGAAAGATGTATCCAATTGTGAACAATGTATACTATCATTTTGTTGGATGGAGAAATTACCAATACAAGAGTTGTAGATCACGTTGGATTGTACAACTTTGTTGTTGATGACTTTTTCATTTGAAATCATTAACTGTCCCAAAAATATGTTTGAAGCTCTCATATTTTAAAATTCAAATTTTGAATTATTCAAACAAAGTCGGATAAAGAAATGACCAAAATAAAAGTTGTAGATCTTTATGATTTCTACAACTTTGTTGTTCATAATGTTTTTATTTGAAATCATTTACTATTCCAAAATTCTATTTGAATTCTTATATTTTAAAATTCTAATTTTGAATTCTTATATTTTAAAATTCAAATTTTGAATTGTTGAAACAAAGTCGGATGGAGAAAGGACCAAAACCGAAATTGTACATCTCAGTGGGTTCTACAACTTTGTTTTTGATGACTTTTCCATTAGAAATTATCTACTATTTCAAAATTTTAGAAGTTCATAAAAATTCTAGAAGGAAAAAAGAAAAAGAACGAACACGTGATGACATGTGTGGCAAACGGTTCTGTCTTCGTCGCTGACCACAGGGCCCACCGTACCGATGTGGAGGCATAGGACTAGTCGGACTATGTCACCAGCCCCGCGGCCTACACCGCTCACCACACCGTTTCATTCACACCTGCACGGGAGCAAATACTGGCTGTGCGGGAATCCAGCCAGTGGGACCCGCTCTGATGCAACAGCCTAAAAATATTGCAATGTACAAAAAATGGTTGCAATAGATAAAATGATCCACGCAGTAGACTACTCCTAATGCAATGGCCTAAAAGTGTTGCAATATACAAAAAATGGTTGCAATAGATAAAAAAAGTATATTCTATTAACAAGAAATGCTCCACGGAGGATTTGATCCTAGAAACTAAAGTACAAGCAAACCCTCATCTACCACTGGGGTACTGAGGTGTGTTTGACATTAAGAAGCCTTTATTTTACCATCTGGCCACCGTCACCACGCCCAACGCGCCTCGATGCCGCCGTGCCGTGCCAATAGCTCACCACCAGCGCCTGACCACGCCGTCCATGCGCATCGCTGCTCGAGCACACTACCGCGTGCATTTTTTGAATCTTATTGGAGGTACACATAGTTCAACTTGAAATTACTTTCGATAAGCGTGTAGAAATTCATTTAAATGATAGAAAATACTAAATCTATTAAAAATTTCTTGAAACTCCTACATGACAACTTAAATGTTGTCTATTACATGTAAAAATGTAATTAGAGGTATATAAAATAATTATTTTGCAAGTTACTTCGCAAGGGTGTATTAATTAGTTAGTTAAAAAATAGAAAAATAACTTTTTTTTGCACAACAAGTGGCAATGTAAATCCACAAATATCAACAGCATGGTAAAGGTAAGGTTGTCTCCATTTTGAGGTGCGTATGAGTTCGAACATATTACGAGGTATTCAAATCTCAAAGTTTGACTTGAGTTGTATGAAACAATGTGAGAGGTCTATCCATTTTGTGAACAACGTACACTCTAATTTTTGTAAAATCTTATGAAACTTTTTTGTCAAGCTTATACGTCAACAAATTGATTGTATGTCAATTTTTAGATTTTTCGGAGAAGTTTTAGATATTATTACCGTTATTTTATAATAAGGTTGCAACTAGAAGTTTGAATTATCCCTAGCAAAAATTTAAACATATAATCTATTTTCAATATATGAGCTATAATAGAACAAAGATAATTAAAATATATTTTAAAGAATTTTTTAAATATTATTTGAGATACATGTAGTTCAAATTGTAATTACTTTCAATAAACCTACAAAAATCATTTAAACTTATATGAGTTAGAAATTTATTGAAACTTCTACAAGGCAACTTATATGCAGTCTATTGTATATAAAAAATATATTGGTGTATAATAGATAATTAATTTTGTGTGTTACTTCACAATGGTGCAATAAAATGAAAAAAGAAAAAGAAAAACATTAAGCAGAGAAAGAATGAACCAAGCCCATTTTAGCCCAAATGGCCCAACTATTTCTGGCCGTCTATCGCCGATCCAGTGGTTCTGATCGCACCCTCAGGGTATAAATCGCGTTCATTTGTGATACTTGCATTGTAGTTTTCCGAATGAGCACATCTATGTCACTTATTCTGAATTAGTGTCGCCTAGATAGCCATTGTCAACATCAAGCTCAAAACATAGCATGTAACATGCATCTAGCAAAAGAAAATTCAAAATTAAGAGTACATGGGAAAGTTAAACCATGAATACAAACCATGATATTTAATTACATTTCATACAATGTGGAAAGTTCATGGATATAATACATTTCATTAAATTCAAATTCTCAACAAAATTAAAATTCATGGATATAATACATTTCATTAAATTCAAATACAATGTGGAAAGTTAAACCTGCTTGGAAATTTTGCTCCTCATAAGAATTTTTTTAATTTAAATGTATTTCTGTTTATACAATAAACATGTTGATTGATTTTGTTAAACGGGCTGAAACATCCTGTCCTGAGACGTTTCTTCTAAGGCCCAGCTCCTCATAACCGTTCATCTACAAAACGACGATCAAGATCTCAACTAGCATAAAATAGATCTACAAAACCGTTCTAAGGCCCAGCTCCTCCATGTTTCAACCCTACCTATCCGTCCCCTAGCCGCACCCCTCGCGGCGCCACCAGTGCCCCCCGCCCGCCGCTCGTGCTCCCTCGCCCGTGGGCGGCGCTCACGCGCACCGCCGGCTGCCCATCGTCGTGGTGCCGCTAGCCCCCCTGCCAGCCACCCTCGCCCCCGCACGCGCCATCGACCGCCCATCGTCGCGGTGCCGCCAGCCCCCCCCGGCCACCCTCGCCCCCACGCGCGCCTTCCTCTCCAGAGATCCACCGCCACTCCGGACCCGTCGTCGTCCTGTGGTCCTACCTGGCGCATCGTCAGATCTGAGAGATTCTTCCATCCTCTCCGAGTTGTTCTTAGATCCATGTGCAAATTGGTATTGTCTGATTCTGTGCGTAGCTGTGTGGGATTGGGCTTCTACTAAACCATTCGCTTGCAAATTGCTCTGGTAAGTTTTTGGGCGGTATTTTTACCTTGCATCCTTCTTTTGTGGGCTCCATTGGTCTCTCATATTCATAGTCTAGTAGGGGTTCCATTGTGCCAGTGATGAATTAAGTTTGCAGTGGTAAGTTTCTAAAAGCTTTAATTCAGAGACTACAAGGTCTGCTTGCTAGTTGTTCCTATCAAGTTTTCTCTACCATATCATCGATCCTATGTCCATCACATTTATACATTCTAGCTAGTATGTTGTTTGTATTATTTTGCCTAATTGAATTCCTGCTATATCTGATTGATGCCATTAATTCTTTTTCTTCTGCATGCTGCTCTTGAGGGAAGGTGGTCTTAACTGGAATGGTAGTACTGACAGAGTGTGCCGGTAAATGAGTACCCTGATGAGGTTTGGATTGGGGAGAACCCCTTTAAGCCTGGTTGTGGTATGTTCTGTTGGACCATCAACCCCAAGTGTTTTCATCTCTCTGAGTTAGATGACTACCAGTGCATAGTCCCTACAAGAGGTGTGAGTACTTAATTTTGCATTTGTTTTTTTCTGTATTTGCTTTTATTTGCTTTTTGAAGTTGTGCTAATCTTAAATATAGTGCCATGGCAGTGTACTATACAAAGAATTCATGTCAGCTTGTATACTAAATTAGAATACTGTAGTCTCTACAAAATGTCAACACATTCTATAGAGGTGACATTATCTTAGTCTTTACGTCCATGTGTGCATTTTGCTATTGAATCTGTGTCTATGTGTGAAGTCTGTTCAAGCAATATTCCTTTATGTCATGTATTGCTTATCTCCTTTGGATGGCAGGATCTGAAGTACTCTTAGCAACTATGAAACTCACGAGGAGTATGCCTAGTAATGGAATGTGTTGTCAAAGAAAATTATGGTGGGTGGGTGGGTGGGTGTGGGTGGGTGTGTTTATTACTGTGACTTCCAGTGTGGAATCTGAATTTTATTTTGATATCTTTAATTACTAGTAACTTAGTATTTTCTTACACTACAGCTTTTCTTAGTAATACATGCATTTGATAAGCTTGAAGTAACAGAACATGCACATACTTCAGATTTAGGGTTTGTCTTCTAAAATGAAATGGGGCATTCCTGAATTTTAATGCCATATTACTTTAAAAAAAATTTCACTAGCTTTAAATTAAGGAGATGCAGGGCTCGAACCTGGGTCTCCAGACTAATGTCATATTACTTTTTTATAATAGTTTGCAATTAAGTGAAACTAACCACTTTTCTTTTTCAAGTCACTTTGTCACTGATCCTAGTTTGCTGTTGTTGTCATAATCTAAAATGTTTTAATTTATTTGCAGATAAAACCTTGTTTTCTAACTTGCTTTCCACTTCGACCACCCCTTAGACAAGGTAATTTCTATTATGCATTTGGCTGCATATTAGCAAAAGGAATTGTCCTTTGAAAGAAAAAGGCAGCAACACTAAAATAACTTTTTAAGAATGAGTTCCTTACTAGTTTGTATCAATCTTGAAGTCCAAGTTATTAGCCCAATAGATCACTTTCTCATTTCTCACTTGTTGACTTGTTGTCCTGCTCAGCCTATCAGTATTCAAAATTTCAACTAGGCCATATCATTTGACGACTTTGGTTTCTAATGGAATTTCTGTGGGATTGGGTGTAACTTGACCGTCATAAATTTCCTAATACCGTTATTTGACATTGTAGGAAACAAATGCTAACTTGGACGAGATAGTTGAGCTAGCAAAGCAGCTCCAGGTTAGTGTAATCTAAGTTGCTAGCACTTTGTGGGGGTATGGCCCCTGGTATCCTCAAGACAAGACATGGGCCGCACCATCAGAGGTGGCCCGGCCCACAAGATCTAGGTGTGCACGGCGCTGCTTAGCGTGCACTGCAAGACATTATATAGTACCAAATAGGATACTTTACTTGTAACCATGTCCTTTCAGACTATATAAAGAGAGGTAGGGGTCCCCTAGCGGGGACGATCCATCAGGATCCGTCAGGATCTATCAGATCTCATTGAGATACAGCAATACAATCAGACGCAGGACGTAGGTATTACGCCTTCACGGCGGCCGAACCTGGATAAAACCTCGTGTCTGTCTTGCGTCACCATCTCGTTCGTAGCTTGCCCACCTGTCTACCGATAATCTACTACCTTAGGCATACCCCTAGGTAGACTGTCGACCATATTTCATCGACAGTGGCGCGCCAGGTAGGGGGTGTGCGTACTGCTCCCTAGACGAACAAGATGGTCATCATCCCCGGTTCCATGGCTACGCCGAACGGCCTCACGTTCACCATCGGGCAGATCACCTGGACCACTAGCTCCGACAACTTCATCGCCATGACCACGGAGGAGGCGCAGATCCAATCTACGTCGACCACTGCTTCACCAGCATCAGCTATGGCTCCGACCACGTTGGATCTGGCTCCGGCCACACCAACATCATCTTTAGCCACACCGACAACCCGTCGTTCGCTTCCTCGCTACAAAGGGAGGCAGATCGACAACACCGACCTGCTCGACTCCATCGATTAGGATGACGTCGCTCGGACTACTTACTCTGACCACCTGCCGCATCGTAATGATGATCGCCGCGAAGAACGGCGCTGTGACAACCACGATTGCCACCATGATGATAGTTCGGAAAGCTCGAGCGCCGGGCAACTTTGTCAACGCCGACCAGATAGCGCCATACGTCGCCGACCAGTCGTTCTGTCTAAAGCTAAGTCACGCTTTAATATTTTTCTAAATATTCTCCGATCTTCGTTAATCGCCATAATGTTTCTCTGAGCTGTTTTCTCTATGTTTGCTCTCCAAACGTTTTTCTTTCATGTATACCATCTTAAAGATAACATACAGCTAAGTCTAAGGCGAACCCTCGAACAGTCATGTTGATGCTCGGACGCCTCCAGAGACGGCCCTGTCTCTGGCTCCTCCCTACACATGCACGAGCGTCTGCCCTCTGCGTTATGGGTGGTCGGCAGCGGGTCCTTGGTCACACCTGTTCCTCCTACACGTGCATGGGCTCCGCGCTCGACGTTATGGACTATGGGCTAGCTAGGGCTGGAGACTCAGCTACACACTAACTGTTCGGGTGGTTTATATTAAACATAAATATATTTTCACGCCAACTGATCGCCGAACTGCATACGCCGTTTCATCACCATTGCTGATTTTTCTCCGGAGTTTATTTATTTGTGTGTCATGTACTACCCGTTCTACATGTTTACATTGCAGGATCAACGTCCAGGTGATCGAATCACCTGGTGCTCGGGCTTCCCCGCCGATCAACTGGTCGGACCGCTCAGTTCATGGACTCCGTCGCCGACCAGTTGATCGGACTGTTTGTCGCTCGTGCTTCATCGCCAGCTACGTCGGTAACTCCTCAGCGCTCAAATTCTTCATGCTCAAGGACTAAGCAGGCACACTTCACCACACAGACGTCGTCAGCTACATCGGTGCTTGGACCTCGCCGCCTACGCCGAGGACTTCTCGGTGCTCGGACATCGTCGCTTATGCCGGGGACTCCTCGGTGCTCGATCATCGCCAGCGACGTCGGGGACTCCTCGCTCCTCAGTGCTCGGACATCACTAGCGATGCCGGGGACTCCTCGCTCCTCGGTGCTTGGACATCGCCAGCGATGCCAGGGACTCCTCACTCCTTGGTGATCGGTCATCGCCAGCGACGCCGGAGACTCCTCGCTCCTTGGTTCTCAGTCATCGCCAGCGACGCCGGGGACTCCTCGCTCCTTGGTGCTCGACATCACCAGTGACGTCGGGGACTCCTCGCTCCTCGGTGCTCAAACATCGCCAGCGACGCTGAGGACTCCTCGCTCCTCGGTGCTCGGTCATCGCCAGCAATGCCAGGGACTCCTCGCTCCTCGGTGCTCGGTCATCGCCGCCAACGCCAGGGACTCCTCACTCCTTCATGCTCGGACATCGCCAGCGACGCCAAGGACTCCTCGCTCCTCGGTGCTCGGTCATTGCCAGCGACGCCGGGGACTCCTCGCTCTTTGGTGCTCGGTCATCGCCAGCGACGCCGGGGACTCCATGCTCCTTGATGCTCAGTCATCACCAGCGACGCCAGGGACTCCTCGCTCCTCAGTGCTCGGTCATCGCTAGCGACGCCGGGGACTCCTCGCTCCTCGGTGCTCAGTCATCGCTAGCGATGCTGTGGACTCCTCGCTCCTTGGTGCTCGGTCATCGCCAGCGACACCGGGGACTCCTCGCTCCTCGGTGCTCGGTCATCGCCAGTGATGCTGGGGACTCCTCGCTCCTCGGTGCTCGGACATCGCCAGCGATGCCGGGGACTCCTCGCTCCTCGGTGCTCGGTCATCACCAGCGATGCCGGGGACTCCTCGGTGCTCGGTCATCGTCAGCGACACTATGGACTCCTCGCTCCTCGGTGCTCGGTCATCGCCAATGACATCGGGGACTCCTCGCTCCTCGGTGCTCGGACATCGCCAGCGATGCCGAGAACTCCTCGCTCCTCGGTGCTCGAACATCGCCAGCGACGCTGGGAACTCCTCGCTCCTCGGTCATCGCCAGCGACGCTGGGGACTCCCTTGTTGCTCGGATCTTGCTACATCTCATCGGTGTGCTATTAAGCTGCTCCATGCTATTCAGATCAGGTGCTGATCTTGGGCAGCACGTCTAGGGTCTTGATACGCGCATGTTGGACAACGTCGGCAAAGCTTTTAGACTTCTTTTTCTTTGACCCCGCTACAAGATTCATTCTTCATCTTCTAGCAAGCTCGGGGACTAAGTGGGCACACTTCACCTTGCGGTGAATGTGCTTGTTCTCATCTTAAGGCTACGCCCGGGGACTGGCTACCTGCTCGACTGGTCTTCTACTTTCTGACCCTAGCACCATGTGACTATGTCACCTACTGTCAGGCTCAGGGACTAGCTGTGGGGGTATGGCCCCCGGTATCCTCAAGACAAGACATGGGCTGCACCATCAGAGGTGGCATAGCCCACAAGATCTAGGCGTGCACGGCGCTACTCGGCGTGCACTGCAAGACATTGTATAGTACCAAATAGGATACTTTACTTGTAACCCTATCCTTCCAGACTATATAAGGAGAGGTAGGGGTCCCCTAGTGGGGATGATCCATCAGGATCCATCAGGATCTATCAGATCTCATTGACATACAGCAATACAATCAGACGTAGGACGTAGGTATTACGCCTTCACGGTGGCCGAACCTAGATAAAACCTCGTGTCTGTCTTGCGTCACCATCTCGTTCGTAGCTTGCGCACATGTCTGCCGATAATCTACTATCTTGGGCATACCCCTAGGTAGACTACCGACCATATTTCGTCGACACACTTGGGCTGTATGAAAGTGTAGTGCATTTCTCTGTTTGCTCAATTTTTTGTTTCATCTAAACTAAATGTAGGATGAGACCAATATCAAGCCATTGTGGGGAACCGCACAACTCTTTTTGCATCCATGCTACATGCATGGAGCTGCTACTAGGTTGGTATCTTGGATTTTTTTTGTATTAGACAAAGTTATGGACTTAAAAGTGTGTTGTACAAAACTATAGTGGAGTGACTGTTGTGGACTCAAGAGGATTTTTTGTCATGCCTTTAGTGGTTATCTGCATTTGTTCTCTTATAATTCTCTTGAGATTAGTAATAATGTGTTGTTATGGTTTCTGCCTCACAGAATTTATCCCAGCAGCTAACTACTATGGTTTCACTGCCTTTCTATTGGCATTGGTTTGAACTATTTGATGTAAGTCATCCTGACTTTTATTTCTTAGGTTGTTGAGGCAGTTCAAGGTGTGAAGATTACAAATGCCAAGGGAGAAGTGAAGTATCTAATCAAGGTCAGTCAATGACGTTTGATTACAACACTGCTCCACTAAATATATTCTATCATATGGATTTGTTATGTTGTGAATAAGACATCTCTAGGATATCCTTTTGATCAATTTACCTTTCCACTGCTTACGTACTCTGTAGTGGTACTTGTTGCCATATTATTGTCCAGACAATGTGCTCTACCAAAACACTCAATTAGGATGTTTGATGTTAACTATAGCATGAACTGCTTTGGACCACCTAGGTGGTCCTTCTGCCCATGCTGGGTCAAAGACCTTGATGCTTGGTTGCTTAGTAGTGCATGGACAACAACTTTTAAACATGTATTATTGTTCTCTTTAATCTCCCAGGTTTGGTGTTAATTGTTCTTATTGTTGAGTTCTTTCATAAATTTAGCTTATAACTATGGGTTTTATCTGATCTTTAGAGCATCAATATTTTGAAAGCTCATGGTAAAAGTGCCAAGGATAGTTACCTGCCATGTTATAAGGTTACTTGTACAAGATGCACTTGAGTAGTGTGGTATATCATTTTCTAGGTAGCAGTGTAACATGTACACGATGCTTAAAATTTTGTTCACAATATTGCTCATACAATGTAGAGATCATTGTATTTCTTTTATCCTCAAAGTCAATGTTTGTAGTTTGAGAACTGAAAAGTATTTAATGTTGTCATGTGATAGTCCTTAGTATGGGGCCTAATTTTTCCTCCATCTATTGATTTGCAGGAAAACCAAGATAGCAACCTGCCACAAACACAACTCATAGCTACCATAGCGGAAGGTACAAGTACTAGTTAGAGCAAGATAGAGTTTGAGTGGAGTGCACAAGTGATGGGATGGTCAATGTCAAGTCAACCTTTGCTATAGTGCTAGACATAGTTCATTACATTTTGATGTGTTCAAACTAGCTAGTGTGTGTCGGATACCTTATGTGTTTCAGTTGTGCATGTGTTATTGACTAAGTGTGACATTGGATGGTTTCATTAATGAATTATATGAACAAAGCATATTTTGGATTAATGGATGTCTAAATGCTTCTTTCATCATATATTGTTTGGCATGCAATTATTGTTTGAAGCAAATAAAGTGTTGCAATATGGACTATTGACATAATAATTTGGCGTTGCAATATATGATATAGCAACAAACAAACGATGTTGCAAAAAACATCATACCAACAGAATAGTGGGTGTGGCAATAGAATCTCCAAACAGTAGCAACACAATAGCAAGCGTGGCAATAGAGTGTCCAAGTATAGCAACCACTATTGATCGTGGCAATAGAGAGGCAACCTCTAGCAACCAAATATTTATCGTGGCAATAGATGGTTGCACCTATAGCAACCACAATGTTTAGTGTGGCAATAGAGAGGCTACCTCTGGCAACCAAATATTTATCGTGGCAATAGAGGGTTCCACCTATAGCAACCACTGAGATAGCGTGGCAATAGAGGGTCCATCTATTGCAATGCTATTGATGTGTTGCAACAAGGTCTATTGCATCACCCATTGTCGTTGCTAATGCACCTATTGCCACACTTTGGGTACGTGGCAATAGGTATTTCTAGCAACAACGGGTGTGTTGCAATAGTAACTATTGCAACACCCACGATGGTTGCCTATACTATGGGTTGCAACAGTACATGGTGTTGCAACAACACTCCTTGGTGTTGCAATAGGGGAAAACATATTGCAACACCAAAATGAGTCATTCGGCAAACTTTAGCCCACGGTTACTATGGCAATGCCTGCCAACAAAAAAAGTGTTGCAATTTTGTCTATCGCAACTATTTTTGGTATATTGCAACACTTTTAGGCCATTGTATCAGGGGTAAAACCTTGTAGTGGAAGGACGGGCAGTTGGAATATATTGAAAACTTATACACATGATAGAGAAATAAACCATAACTAACTTCTACTCACAATAGGGGTAAGCCAAGAGATAAATGTATATGAATGGTAAGTAATAACTAATCATTAATTACTCAGAGTACTCCTTGCTATGGCATTAGCATTGCTAAGTAGAATATTAGAGGAATAATTCCTAAGTCATTCTTAATTACAAGTCAAAGCATACGTTGATTAGTGCAATTACACTTAGTAGTCATTGCTAAGATCAACTTCATATCAACACATAAGGGATATTACTAAGGAAGATTAAGAACAGAGCTTGTCTTCCTTCATAACCGCGTCCTACTTGTCCTATATTCGGGGAGTGGGCTACAAATGACTCAATGGGAGTGTCACATCCGTGATCTACCATGTGGCTCAGAATATAGGGCGCATCTGTAGGTAAACAACATATAAGCACCACACTTACACAATGTCAACCACTCATCTCATGTACACTAGAGCAAGCGATGTACGAACTTATGTTTGAATATAATGATAATCTTGCTATACTAAGCATATAATCAAAGTAAATTATGAACATTATAACTAGGAACATGAATGATATAAAGAACATTATCATAACAATTGTAGCAAACATATAAAAGTAATGAGAGATACAAACGAGAGAGGGGTACAAAGTTATACCAAGCCACGCTCTTGATAAGATCAGGAATCCAAGCGAAGCTTGCCTCCCTCTAGACCTAGCCTAGCTGGCTATATCCTAGAATATGGTGGAGCTCTAAGGATGAATAGGGTTTCTATCTTCTCTTGATTGAATGCATTGCCTGAGGGGTAGGGGTAGGGGCTGGTATATATAGGCCAGAGTGTCAATCCTGAGCCCTCGGATCAAACCAACTTGAATAAACGGTGTAGATGCAATCTTGGAGGCGGTGGAGAACCGACATAACAAGATGGAGGATGACAGTTGGGGCCCTAGACTGGCTGGCCTACAAGTGGGACTGGCCGGTCCCACCTGGCTGCCCCTTGCCCTCTGCTTTGGTGTGGTGTCCTTTGGTGTCCTCAAGAAGCTTCTAGAGCTATTTATGCGATGATTAAGCACGATTAATTCTGACATCTATGTCCACCTTGACGGTTTTTGGGATAAATCCTGCAGAAAATATAGATTCACCAAAACTCGTGGAATTTATTAGTTTAAACCCCTAAACCTATGTTGATGATTATATTCATGCCCTTATACATATTATATTGATGGTTTATAATGTTCGTTAACTACCGTCAACAATGGCTAAGTAGAATATTAGAGGAATAATTCCTAAGTCAATCTTAATTACAAGTCAAAGCATACGTTGATTAGTGCAACTACACTTAGTAATCATGGTTAAGATCAACTTCATATCTACACATAAGATATATTACTAAGGAAGATTAAGAACAGAGCTTGTCTTCCTTCGTAACTATATCCTACTTGTCCTATATTCGGGGAGTGGACTACAAAGGACTCAATGGGAGTGTCACATCCACGATCTACCACATGGCCTAGAATATATGGTGCATCTATAGGTAAACAACATATAAGCACCACACTTACACAATGTCGACCACTCACCCCTAGATCCAAAGAGCGAGCGCCATACGAACTTATGCTTGAACACGATGATAATGTAACTATACTAAGCATATAATCAAAGTAGATGATGAGCATGATAACTAGGAACATGATTAATATGAAGAACAATGTCATAACAATTGTATCATACATATAAAAGTAATGAGAGATAGAAAAGAGAGGGGGTACAAAAGCTTTACCAAGCCATGCTCTTGACACAATCAGAAATCCAAGCAAAGCTTGCCTCCCTCTAGACCTAGCCTAGCTAGCTATGCCCTAGAATATGGTGGAGCTCTAAGGATGATTAGGGTTTCTGTCTTCTCAAATGACTTGATCAGGGTTTTGATTCTTGAAGATATGGAGGGGGTGGCAGGGGCTAATATATATAGGCCAGAGTATCAATCCTAAGCCCTAGGATCAAACTAACTTGAATAAATGGTGCAGATGCAATCTAGGAGGTGGTGGAAAACTGACATAACAAGACGGAGGCTGACAAGTGGGGCCCTAGATTGGCCAGCCTATAGGTGGGACTGGTCGGTCGCACCTAGCGGCCCCTCGCCCTTTGCTTCGGTCTGGTGTCCTCTAGAACCTTATAAAGTTGTTTATGCGATGATTAAGCGTGATTAATTTTGACATCTAGGTCCACCTTGATGATTTTCTGTATAAACCCTGCAAAAAATACAGATTCACCAAAACTCATGGAATTTGCTAGTTTAAACTCCTAAACCTAAGTTGGTGATTATATTCATGCCCTTATACATATTATATTGATGGTTTATAATGTTCATTAACTGCCGTCAATAGCACCCTATACTCATGATGATTCATCTTTTTTATGCCCACAAAAGTTAGTGGTCGACTAAATTAATAGATATCAAAGTTAATATCAAAATCTTTACGCCAATTGCTTCCCTGACAATGGCGCCAGAAAGCTTGTTAGTATTTGTTAATGCAAATAGAGAAATCTACAAGCGTATGGATACCGTTGTAGCTTTCACCTAGGAGTATTCTAGGGTATCATATTTATCCTGAGGGAAGCGATGGTTAAACAAGTTGATAGTTAACCATCATGTATCCACTAACTAGAATACCGACTAAACTAATGTGGGAGTAAGTGATAAATATAGGAGTTTTGTATAAATGACACATAGGAGAACTCCATGGTAAGATAGTAAAGTAGACAAGCCAGGTTTGGAGGACAACAGGTGAGTTCAAGGTTCCGTTATTCTTCTATAACTATTGTTCTATTCTAGTTCAGACCAGAGGGGATAACTAAACATGGGTAAGACACAGCTATCACACCATAACACTTTGGGACATCTGAACACTAGCCGCAGATAGGGATGAGAAGGGGGATAGGAAGCTCCAACTATGGTCCTACAAACACCAACCCGAACATGGTAGAATACGTCGGCCGTCAGGGTTGTCACCACCTAGGGCTACTACAACTATCCATGGGGTTGGGTGCCATCTTAGGTAACCTATAGGCTAGACACCATGTCTAGCCTACCGATTACTACTCTAGTCACAATCTATAACTAGAGCACCGGATGCGGGTGGAGATCCCATGCTAAGGTGTAAAACCACTAAACTAACCACGCTTAGCTAACCAACTAAGGTATGAACTAGATAACCATGATAAACAATTCAAGTAATTAGAGAAGATAAATATATGAAATATTTGAGTCTTACAAAGGAAAGATACAAAGGCATATCAGACCTCTAAGGACTCCTTCAGAACCCAAGCACTCTCCCTAACTCTCAACAAGGCTAATCTTATTCTACATCTTGAAAATAGAGTGGAGCTCTTCATTGTGGTCTGTTCAAATGAGGGGGTGGCCTCCTTTCATAGGTTGAGAGGAGGAATATGGTCCACTCAATGTGCGATGTAACACCCTAGGTGTTTGGCTTCCACTAATTGCATTTCATTTCATAAACATGTGCATCATCTATCTCATCATGCCTTTGTTACTGAAACATGCATATGCAACATTTTCCAATTGTGTATGTTTCATACTTGAGTGTTGTGAATAGTAATGGTGTAACATGTGAATGCAACCTGAGTTTCTTATACCTTGAAACATGGCAACATGGTAGTAATGTGACAAGTATAGAATAACAACAAAGTCATGCAACATGTGAAACATTGCATTGCAACATATGAGTGAATTGCTTGTTTTAGTTGCTTTATCACATGTGATCATTAGAAGTGGTATAACAATTTTGTAAAGTGGTTGATTATGGTCTATTACACCTTAACTACACTTAGGTTACTTGTTGGGACATTGTTCATGTAGATCAAAATGACCAAAATGCCCTTAAGTGGAGGTTTGACTTGAATTGACCTTGGAGTGTCACTGTTTGACTGATTCAAAAGTCCAACTTAGAGACTTTGCATGGCTGTGCACTCTTTACCAAAGTTGTAGCTAATTTATCAAGGAACAAAAGTTGTTTTATGGCCAACTCATGAAAATGTGTGGAACATGGTCAAACATGGCCCACAAGTCAGAAATTCATGCTGATTTCAACATTGAAAAATATGCTAAGTCTTAACTGCAATTTCAGTTGGATCAAGCCCACTTTGGCTTGATGTAACTGCTGATCCATGATGATTTAGGTGTTGGTCCTTGAAAAGAAATTGTAGATGGATGGTACATCTACATTTTTCATGTACATCGTTTTTGCAAAGTATCACTGGATTAGCTGTGTTGACACGTCGAAATGTCACTGACAGTCATAATCATCGAACACTGAATCGCCATTTTTAGAAAACGGTCAGTGAGCACGGTGGCCGACCGGCTTAGGCAACGCTCGCCGCATGGCGTTCATGCGCCGTCGAGGTCACCACGTCATGCGTCCGCGCTCCAGAAGAGGGCCAGCGCCTGCCCGAACACGCTCACCGCTCCATTTCCCTCTCTCGCCTTCTCCGCGCGCAGCTCCGTGTCCGCAGCAAGCTCCGCCATTGCCGACCGCGCGTCACCATTGTCATGCACGCTCGCCACCACGAAAACGAGTTGCCCAGTCCGTCAGTAGCCTCGCCGTGGTCTTCTCTACCGTCTCCACCTCACTGTCGGGTCAATCGAGCCTCGGTAAGGGCAAATCGTCGGTTTTCTTCCATCGCCGCCATGGCTGCCCTCGCCGGAGTTGGCGCTCCACGCGGCCAGCGGTCCTTGCACCCTTGCCATCCCTCCTCTATCTCGTGCTAGGTTCTAGGAGTGTTGCCGAAGCTCGTCGGGTCGCCTTATCGGGCTGCGACGCCGTCATCTCGCCAGAGCCGGCCCTACCGCGGCCGTGCGCCGCCATTGCTCATCGCCAACCCTGTAGCCGCAGCACTAGCCTCAATTGAGGGCACCAATAGATGCGCACTGTTGCATTGAAC
Source organism: Miscanthus floridulus (assembly GCF_019320115.1). Classification (NCBI taxonomy): domain Eukaryota; kingdom Viridiplantae; phylum Streptophyta; class Magnoliopsida; order Poales; family Poaceae; genus Miscanthus; species Miscanthus floridulus. Next base: position 44,089,497 of record NC_089595.1, read on the forward strand.
GTAGTAGCATCGCCGACCTCGCTGGAGAAGCCACCGGCGACGAACTACGCCACCGGCCGTTCCTCCTCCCCTGTTTCTCTCACTGACGCGCGGGTCCCCTTTGTCAGTCGCCGCTGCTGAGGAGGTAGCTAGCCTGGGCCGCGCCGAGTGTTGGGCTGCGTTTGCATGAGTTGTGGGCCGCCGGATCTGTCCGGGCCGGCCCAGTTGCGAAGTTGATTTTATTGTTTTTGGTTTTGTTTATTTTGTTTTTCACAGAATTGTGTGCATGCTTCAAAAATGTGTATTTCCTAATTGGTAGCTCCAAATGCTATGGTTCCAATTTTGTTGAGTTCCTAGTAATGTCTAGTATTTAATAAAAATATTATATGAGCACATGTTTTAGAAATTTTGGATGAATGAAATAGGACTTTGAAATGTGTTTTTAGATGCATGCAAACTTGTTTGAATTTTATCTTAAGTTTCTGTGGTCCAAAAATTATGAAATTTTGTGGGTAATCTATTATTGCTTAGTAGAAGCTTTGGTTAAAATTTCAGAGCTAGTGCATGTATAGTTTTTGAGTTATAGAATTTCTTTTTATCAATGGATGGATCTTGTGTGAATTTTCATAATTTTTCTATAGATCCAGTATAGGTAAAATTTGGTGAGTAAGGTTCTTATGCTAGAATGATGCTAGGAAAAATGAGAAATCTGTTGCTTGACACTTTTCATTAGGGTTTCCTAATTATGCTAAAAATGGACATGCCACTTGTTATTTTGGGTACAGGAAGTTCTACTTGCCCAATGGCTTTAAAATTTTTATGGTAGTCTATGTGAAGCATGAGATAGCTACTGTAAATTTTGTAGATTTTTATGAATAGTTTTACTATATATTGCTTTAATCACCTAATTAACTAAATAAATTGGAAAAGGTATTAAATAATTTATTTAGAAGTTGGCACTATACTTTCTGATGTTTCTTGGGTATGAAAAACATGTTGGTAAACTTGGGTTGGTCCAATTATGCTTTTGCATCATCATTAAATAATTAATTTAGTAACCCTGTCATTCCTGGACAGATTCTAGGTTTACTGGAATTCGATTTGATTAACGTAAGAATCATGCTTTGATGTTTACAAATGATTTGTAGAGAATTTCATAAGCTTTCCAGAATGTCCTCATGCAAGTCATTTGGAATTGTATAACTCTTGTTGTGATTGAATTAAGGGACTACTTGTGTGCATATGAAACTTTAAATGTTGATTTATGTATGCCTTTACTATTTCTAAGTTTGTGGTAATGTTCCTAGGTGTTAGGCCTTTAACCGAAGATGAGCATCTTTATCTTAGGTTATGCAAGTTAGGTAAGTTAATCTTGTTCTTTAAGTTAAGTTAGATACATGCTTAAAGTGATTTGAATAGAGCTATTTTACTCGGTAAACGAGTGTCCAGTGATGCTTTCGTAAACACTTATTGTGATTCATTCATCATGAGCATCATGTCATTCCTTATGCATCCATGATATTTATCTTGTGCTTCGGCATGCAATAGGTGTACCGGAGGGAGTAACACTGCTGGAATTCGAGAAACCGAGCGAGCAGCAGCAGCCGACACCGGAGATTCAGGAGGAGCAGCCTTCAGGAGAAGTGCCAGACGAGGTCGCCGTTGAGTGCCCGGATCACCGTCCTTGCAACTTTGTGAAAGGCAAGCCCCAGAGCATATTAAGCCTCCTAATTTTTGAAATGCAGTTACAATATTATTGTTACATATATATATTGTTGCATTAAGTTTAGGTGTTGGATGCAAACACTTGCTGCATTGGTTATCCAATCCTTGTCCAGATATTGTTACCCTGAATCCTATGTAACTCAGGCTCATGTAGTGCTTAGCCCTGCTTAAACACGGTAGAAGTCAGGTGATTTCCTATCACCTACGAGATATAGGAAGATACATATGGCACGGTTGGCTATATTTGCTATCGTGGAAAAGAACCAGTCTTAATTTGAAATGGAGACCGAGCGGAGGCTTGCCGGTTTGCAGTGACTCCATCTGTGTCGCTTAAGGACTGATTCTTGGAGCCTTTCCTGTTCATGTTGAACGCATGCCTCTCTCTTAGTTGGTCATGTCCGATGACCGACCGCGAAGCCGAGTAGCTCACCTCAGGCCGAGAGTCGATAAGTATAAAGTATGCCTCGGAAGGGAGCCGTAGGCGTGAGTCCAAGGGTAGGTGATTTAAAAGTCCTGATCGTCCTGGCCGAAGGGTAATCCCTGAGAGCGCTGGCACTGATCGAACCCGCAAATTTGGTTCCTGAGTTGTACCAAAGGTAACCCACGGCTACCCTTGCTAAGTATGCCAGGGTGAGAGTTAGGAATACCCCCTCAGCTGAGTTGTAATTCGATTCGAGTCGCCGTCTCTCCCGGTTAGTGAGAACTTGATGGGCTTATCTCCAAAGTAGATACACTAAATAACATAATGGTTCGAAAATGATGATATGATGATGACAGCCTTATTATACCTGCTATGGTTAATATTGTTTGCTCCTAATAAGTGAGTGCTCTAGTACAGGTGCTAATCTAGTGGACAGGTAAATGATGATAAGCTTGATGCTAAGTTTAAATTGGTTACTATAATCATAAGCTCTTTTATGCAACTATGTCAAGCTAGCCCACCTGAAAAGCCTTGCATGATCCTTGGTGTCTTTTATTTCTGGTTTTGACAGGTAAGTCTAGCTGAGTACCTTCTCGTACTTAGGGTTTATCTCCCACCTGTTGCAGATGACCAGTTCTACTTTGGTTGCTGCAAGTACTGCCTTCTCCTGGCTGGGGATGAAGACTAGACCGTTGGGCGCAGTCTCTACTAGTTCTCATACCTGATAATGCTTTTGTGGGACATGACTCAGACTTGGCAATGTAATTGAAAACTATGATGTTTTGTACTAAACTATGTTGCTTCCGCACACTCAAACTTGGTTTGTAATATTCTATTTAAACTCTGATGGATGTAATCCGAATGCTACTTATGAAATGTTGTAATGGATGATGTGTTGTGTTGAATCACTATGATCTTGGTTTGTATGTTGAGAGTTGGTTGAAATCCTTCATGATTTTTGGACTACCAGGATTATGGGAGCTTAAGTACAGGAATTTGATCGCTTAGGTGATTGTTTTTGTACTTACGTTCTTATGATTTGGTCGGTTCTATTACATGTGATGTCTGCAGTCCATGTGCTTTTTCACCTTAGCCCTTGGATCAAACCGTCATAAGATCAATGGTGGAGATAGAGTGGAGTTGTGCTTCTTTGCATGCCTCCATGGATTGAGGCAGCGAAGCAGGGGAGGTTGGTTTGGCGCTAGACATGCAAGTTAGTGCTTCTTCTCCCTAATACTGTATGTCCATTTTCTATGTGTGGGCTGCATGGGAGCAGCCGAGGCCAGCTACATGCTACCCATTTTGTGTGAACGTGGTGACAGCAACTTGTGAAATTAATATTTTTTTACTCTAAGCTCTAAATATAGCAAATGATATACCCGTTTTGATCTTCTCGATGAGCTCTTCGCACTGGAGCCACTACAAGAAATATCCATTTCTATGACAAATAGATTTCATCACTGAAGGAGCCAAATTCGTCATAATTTCAGTTTTATGATGAATCTATGATGGAAAATGGTTTGTCATAGAATTCGCGTCATTCTTGCACATTTATGATGAATCTGATAAAATCATCGTAGAAGTGTCTTGATCTATGACGAAAAATAGATCGTCATACAACTGTTGGGCACTTCCATTGGAGATGCTTTCCACATGTACAAGCTATAGCCCACTTGTACATGCTATAGCCGTTTGTATTGGAGATGATTCGGGTACGTGTCACCATCTTATTGCACAATATGGCCATCTCTAGTTCTTATACGTATTAGGTTCTTACTGGACCATGTGTTAGGTCCCTGTTGTTCCACATGTCAGTTTTCTATTGGCACACGTGTCATGTTGCGATTGAATCATGTGTCACTTCTTCATTGGACCATGTTTCATATTTTTATTGGTCCATGTGGCCGTTTCTTACTCGACCAAGTGTCACGGCGCTGTCCGTCCATATTTTATATTTTTATTTGGCCACGTGGCTACACAACTTCCTTCCATGTGTCAGATTTTAATAGCCCACGTGTTGAGTCCTAGCTATTGCACATGTCATGCACCGGTTCGTCCACGTGTCGCATTTTTATTTGTTCACGTGGCCTATCCTGGTTCTACCGCGTGGAGTACAATCAACTCATCATAGAAGTAATTCAAGATCATCACTACTACACAGATTGACTACATAACTATTTAGCCTAACAATCAAATAACAACAATTAACATTTCACATGTCAGCATCGAACCACTGACAGAGTATCACCACATCAAACTGGCATACAAGTCCACATATCAAACCGGCACATGAGTCCACACATCAAACCACAAATGTTCACTACATCAAGCCGTAGGAGTGGAAGACTGAGAATTACCAAAAGAGCTAATGCACGTGCATAGCTCATGGAGATTGTTGTACTCTTCCTGTTGTCGTTTCATGTATTTCTCAAGTTCCCTTTTAGTCTTTTCTGTCTTCCTCTTTAGTTCATCCACTTGATCGATGAGGGTAGCGGAACTTTCTTGTTCAGCAGCAAGCTATTCTCAAAGCATTCTCTCCGTTGATGTCTCTATTCTGGTGGAGCTTGTCTGGATACTAGCATTCTTCAAAAAAGGTTATTACCACTTCCCTAGGAGGGGGCCTTGCCCTGGTAGACACAGAGGACCTTGCAAACAACATCAGCACTAGTAATTAGTTGCTGCCCGTCAACAACAGGTTCTACTTGCATAGTTTCCATAGCTTCCTATGAAATTCAATCAGTAAAACATTAGGTTATAGATAGTGTAAGAGGACTTCAATTGAAAACCCAATAGATTGATTCATAACAAGTAATTCATAGGTCTTCCACAGTCTACTACTGATAGAGATTACATAAGCTTCAGTAGATTTTAGTAGATTTCCATAACACTAGACTCCTGCTATGTTTTCTTCTTTTATGGCAATGGCTTCAATAGATTTTAAGGGAAGCAAAAGAAGGTACTTACAACTATTGCTCTTGAAGCATCGCTCAGACCCTTTTTCCTACTAGTATGGAAGTCTCTAAAGACTTCCACAGCATGAACATCTTCATCAGATGGACCATTTTCTTCTTCAAGTCCTTGATCATGTTCTACTGCCTCCCTCTTATTCTCCTTCTGTTCATATTACACATGAGTTTTGGTTTATATTTGTACAAAGGTAAGAGTAACAATAAAACACAACCATCACTTACAAATTTTTACATCTAGACAACATAGGAGCGAGATCCTATAGCCTAGTGGTACTTCACTTTTGCACGGTTTTGCTTGTTCTTCTTAGATGTTTCCTGTAACACCCTAGGTGTTAGGATTGCATAATTGCACTTGCATTTGCATGAGCATAAGCATTAAGCATTCTTATATGAAACTTTACATATGAAACATGCACTTGAAACATGTGAAACATGACTTGTATATTGTGTTTTTCCTATGTGTATGCTTATGATCATAGGTGATTGAGTGCAAGTGATTGATGTTGATAACTAAAATACCTTAGCTACACTTAGGATGTCTAATGGAACAATGTTCAAGTTAATGACTTTACCTAATTATGCTTCTAGGGTTTAGTTTGACTAGGTGCTCCTCTTGAGTGCCTTTGTTTGACTGAACTAGAATAGTGCCATAGAGTGTGTTAACACTGGATTTTGGTCGATTCTGGAAGATGACAGGTAGACCCACATGCGGGAAGAAGGGTATTCGGCAAACAAAGCAAGCGGTCGGCTAAATGCATTGCGGTCGGTTACTCCAGAAGGCGGTGATTCCATTCGGGAAAAACAGAAGATGGCAGGCAAGGCCGATCGAAAAGGTGAAAGTTGTAATAGTAAAGGACTCTAAAAGTTTAGGGTAAGGAATCGTGAGTTTCCAAGTTTGTTTAAAAGTTCCTTTGTGAATCGTAGTCCTCTAGGACTCGTGTTTTGTCCAGGGTATAAATATTGACCCTCGACCATTGTAATAAGGGTTCACAACCAAATCAATACAACCGGCCCCGCGCCAACTTTCGAGTCCTTTTGTCGTGTCGTCGAGTTCTTCAAGAGGAGCCATCGATCCGTCGACCTCCGTAAGTTCCGACAACCTTGTTATCACGTTTAGTATCATGCGGTGGATTTAGACGTGATGCAAGTAGTCTTGTTTGTTTTCAATGATCGTGCGGCGGATCTTTGCTTGACAATCAAGAAGTCTTTGCTTATGCTTTGCTTATGAGTAAGTACCGTGCGGCAGGCGTTTGTTCAATATGCTTAGTGGAAGCAAGACAGTTATCGGCTCTATTAGATATGGCAAATCTAAATAGATTCATTAAGTTATCCAGTGTTGCATGTTTTAAATATTTTATATATTTGTAACACACTTCTGCCCAATCTAGATCGATATTGTTCGGCCCTCCCTTATGGTTTATTTCGTGCTTCAATAATCATTATTTTCGTATTACCTTCACAAATAGGTAATACGCTCGTAATGGCTGAATTATTTTGATCTAGATTGTCACATGTCGTGGGTTCATGCATTTTAATTACGTTTAAGCTTTGATGAAACTAGGTGTCGTGCGGCAGATGCAGGTTTTAGATTAGTTTAAGTGTATTTATTTGCACGTTCCTCCTTCATGGACCCCAACTCGGCTAGACTGCCGAGCTTGGTTATGCACTAACTCATAATTAATTTCACTTGTTCAAACATGTCTTCCCATGTACATGTATTCGGCAATTAGGTCTTTACGTGCATTCATCTCACGATTAGCTGAATGATTTATGAACTTGTTGGCAGACAGCTCTTTATAGCTGTATGTCGTTGTAAGTGGCTTCAGGGCCGTATATGAGGAACTGTCTGGTATTACCCGACATGTTCCGGTTTGACATTTAATTGTTCTATCCCTTGTTAGTTTTCAGGTCAAACTGACTGGCACGCTTCCGGATCACGAAGCACCCGAGAACCCGATTGAAGCCACGCTTTCCGGCTTGCTGTGTGTGAGGCACAGTGCGTCACATTTTGTGTCAACACACTTTTTGGCACGCCCGGTGGGACAATCTATTAGTTTAAGATGGCGTCTGAGATCAACAATGATCATGTTCTGGATGTAAGCATGGCAGAATTGCCAGATAATTACAAGGATTTAGTGCTACAAGCATGTGAGCAATACCAACGGAAATGCTTGATGTCTTTCTCCAAAAACAAGAGCAATAAAGTATTTCAAAAGCAATCAATGCCAAGGGTTCTTCTTCCGCATCAAACTGATTACACTGAAGAGGAGGATGCTCAGAAGATGGCAGCCCTGGTTTATAAAGCTATGGGAGAAACCATGACAAATCATCACACAGCTTTTCTGAATACCTTTCGGGCAATCATGATCAGTACTTTTGGTCCAATGGTTGATAAATATTTCGAAGAAAATGTTGGACCACTCAGTGGGCCGACGCTTTTCAATGTTCCAAAGCATCAAGAGAAGCCTGTTGGAAAAGAGGTAGCGTCGCCTTCAAATATAGGTGGATTGACTCACACTGAAAAGCAATCACATCCCACCTATGGCCAAGTAACATTTGGTACCACAGGAGAAGTGCCACCTTCAGTTTATAGAGTTTCTCCAGCATCAAACAGATTGCAGAAGAATATGTATGGAGATGGGTATCAAGAATTTACTGATTACAGTGCTATCAATGCTGTGCCAAATCCAGGGTATAGAAGTATTTCAGGATTGCCTTCTGGAGTGCAAGTACAAGGAAATCAGGATCCAGGCATTGATGTTTTGATGCACAGGATGGCTGATATGATGCAAAATCAGTTCGGCTTGAAGCCAAAGAATCAATCCTATTCATACAAGTCTCCTTATCCAGAATGGTACAACAGAGTGGCGTTGCCTCCAAGGGTGAAGCCTCCAACAGATTTGACCAAGTTTTCTGGTCAAGATGATACTAGTACCATAGAGCACGTCAGTCGGTACTTAATGCAGATTGGAGAAGCTGCTTCAGATGAAGCTTGGAGGATTCGATATTTTCCTTTGTCTCTTACAGGACCAGCTTTCACATGGTTCACATCTCTACCAGCTCATTCCATTGGAACGTGGGCAGAACTAGAGCAGAAGTTTCATTCATATTTCTACACGGGTACTAATGAGAAAAAGTTGGTTGATCTCATGAGTCTAAGGATGAGAACAATGAGACTGGCACGCTTAATTGTTCTATCCCTTGTTAGTTTCAGGTCAAACTGACTGGCATGCTTCCGGATCACGAAGCACCTGGGAACCCGATTGAAGCCACGCTTTCCGGCTTGCTGTGTGTGAGGCACAGTGCGTCACATTTTGTGTCAACAGAAGGAATTTTCTCCATACAACAGTAAAACAAACAGAGAGGTAGTAGTTCCCCCTAGTGGAGCCCCTGAGCGCCTCGAGCTGAAAAATGTTCGGGTCGGAGTGCTCTTATAGGAGCAATACGTTAGTAAATAATGGTAAGACTGAAACTTAGGGGAAAGGAAAACGACATTGCTATTCCAAGGTGCTTGGTGAGATCATCGCCGTCGTTATCCTTTAGTCGGTAGGCGTCCGGTCAGATCACTTCATGCTCCAGTCGTCTAGATCCTTGTCCACTGCGCCCTCTTCTTCGGTCGCTACCTCCTCGCCTTTTTCTTCCTTTGGCCTGCCGGCCTACCTCAGCAGGCGCTTGAGGAGCTAGCAGTCCTTGTAGAGATAGTTGACGGGATAGTTGTGGTTGGTGCATGGGCTCTCCATGAGCTCATGAAAGTGGCCTGGGGTCTTGCTGTGGCTGAGTGCCCGCGTAATCTGCTACGGCGGCCAACGCGGAGTTGGCCGATCGCGGCGCGATCCTTTCTGTTCTTCTTTCCCCTCTATGTGGAGGAGCCCTCATCTTGATCCTAGTGCTTGGCCTTACCATTGTCGTGGCCCCCGTTGAAGCGCGGCAGAAAAGGCGCTTGCTGGGGGTGTTGGACAAAGGTCCGTGGTTCTAGGCTGTTAGGGCTAGAACTCTGGTCGATGCTTCGCGCGTCTTGGTTTGGCCCAAGTCATGCGTAGATAGGCTGTCGGCATGGGCGTCATCAAGTTAAGACGAGGAGCGGTTGTGGCTTCTTGTGCCGCAATCGGTGGTTGAGGCGATGACAGGGTGTAGTGCCCTATCTGTTGCATCCCTGTTCCCCGGACGGGGAGCGAGGTCATGAGTTGGCATCGCGATATGGAGTACTCCGCCTATTGAATGGTGGCGGTCTCCAACAGTGCCTGACTGTTCTGGTGGATTGCCCGTCCGCGAGGGTCGTTCGGCTCGGGCAGTCACATAGGAGCATCGCCGCGGCGGCAACGTTCTGACTAGCTCGAGCAAACTGCGGGGAGTTGGTCCCCTAAACCGGGCATTGCGCTAGGGCTGACGGGCGTGACCCCGAGCGCCGCTTGCCGGTCTATGCGCACGGGGTGCAGTGTGGTGCACCGAACGTGTTGGTTCAGTTGGTGGCTGATGCGGCCACTGTCGTCGTATATCCTTCCCGTGCTCACGTGTGAGCTCAGGGGTCTCCGTGTGAGGGCCCAGCGGGGCATGGGTCCGAAGGACTCCATTACCCCTAGCGGCTGTTTCGGGGCATCCGTCACTGTGTACTCCTAGGACCGACGGTGGCTAGGCGCCACGTCGCCGATGCTGGAGCCATCACTCTCCGACATCGTCATCCATGATGTCGAGGAACAGGTGGGAGCATAGCTCGCTATCCCCATGAACTCAGACGTGAGAGGGTACGACACCAGCACCTTTTGGAGTCCTCGGGCGTATGCATCCGCGGAAGATGCGAGCCATAGGGGAACCGGCCGTATGGCGGAGCGGGGTTTGTAGCAGGTAGATTTGAGCAGAGGAGGGAGGTCTAGAAAAGTAGATGAGAGAGTTTTGCCCAGAATAAAGTGCAAATGCCGTGCCGTCGAAGTCGCGCGTCCCGAAGCGATGGAGGACGTCCCTCCGATGGGTGCCGGGTCACGAGCCTCCTCATGGAGGTGGAGTACGCCGAGCCGGTCGGCGATGAAGTCCAGGCTCCCGAAGCGGAAGGCCTGGAATGGCTCGAAGACGGGTGGAACCCATATCCTAGCGGGCGAGAGTGCGGGGAACACCAGCGAGCCGAAATGAATCGTATCGCCCAAGTCCGCCACGGTGGGGGTGGCGGAAAAATGGGCCATCCGATGACCAAAAGAGTGTTAAACGTACAGCGTCCTCCCCACGGATGGCGCCAACTGTCGGTGCAGAAAGTGACCAACTAGTAAATATTTGTAGTTTTGCTGCACGTTGCGATCGGAGGTGGCCTAGCACTCAATGACACAGGATTTATACTGGTTCAGGCAACGTGCCCTACGTCCAGTCGGGGTCGGTCGGTGACTTTATTCCTGAGCCCAGGTGCTCGAAGTCTGTAGTGGGGTTATAAACGAGAAGGAGAAATGAGGGGGTGTACAAGAGGTTCGGTTGGCTCCGACCAGAAGGGTTGCGGTCGGAACTGGATGGTTCTGCGGTTGGGAGTGTTGATGTCGATCTAGTGGGTCTGAGCTTGAAGAAGTCGATCCCCTTTTGTTGGAGAGAATGCATCCCCTTTTATAGATGAAGGGGATGGCTTTACAGGTGAGAGGGAGAGAGTACGGATGTTTCTAAGCCTTGCTGCCCATGGTGATGAAAACTGGATAATGGTTGACGCCCCCAATACTGTCGATATCGTTGTAGGATGTCAGATGTGCACGGGAGGTCAAGCTATCTTCTTCAGGAAGGATGACGCCGGTACATGCAAAATATTTCTTGATGCCTAGTGGCATGTGAGGAGCCACGCTATGTTCACCCGGTATGGTAAATCCTGGAGCCCATATTGCGATCGATGTCCAGAGACACGCGGGGGGGGGGAGCTTAACATATGGGAGTTTCTAGCGGCCCCTACAATACTTTATGTCAGGGTGGCTGCAGAGCACTGTTTTGTGCAGGGTATGGCCCCTGGTACAGTGGTTTTAACTTGTGAGCCATGCCTTGCCTTTCTCCGCATATCTTCTGGTTCCTTTCGAGTGGGGTGTCCCCGGTTGGATGGCCCCGGTCGGCTCTCAGTGTGCCGGTCGGAGAAGAGCGGTGAGCAGGGTTCCCACGAGCCCCGGTCATGGGGTCAGAGTCGAAAGCAGCGTTTTGGGCCAAGCCTTCCAATTAGAGAGACTGCTTGAAGACGGCTGGTGCTTGAAGCGAGTGTTCCGGTCGGAGAGGTGGATCGAAGAAGTTGAAGAACGGGCATTTGTTCTTAAGGGTAGACCTTCCAGTCAGTGACCGGACTACCCTTCCGGTCCGCTGTGTTTTAGATTTTTGGGCCAGCCCATGAACTATGTGCTGTTTTCCTGGACCGAGCCCGGGCGTGGAAGCCGGTCCTCGCGGGACCCCGGATTTACGAACCCGACAAAAACATTGAGTAGAAGTCTGAAATACTATAAAAATAATTAATTTGGATTAAAAATGAATAAGGAAAAATTACCTAGAGCCTGATCCCGGTGAACAAAACTAATCGGCTGATGCTAAATTGATGATCGCAAAACCGATCGTCGTCGTTCATTGGTGGAGCCCTCGACCTAGAGGCCTGGATGCCTGGTCGCTGCCGTGCGGGCGCCGTGTCTGTCCGATGTCCGTCTCTCCACGTCTACGGCGGCACGCAACTCGCTGACATTGCAGTCTTTGCGCGACTGTTCGGCTGCTTGCGAGGTCATTAAATCACTAATAGACTGTAGGGCCGAGGGTTTTGTATATCTTGGCTTGGGCCCTTGGCCGTCGCACCCCATGACCCTCCCCTGGGCCGGCACTGGCGACCCTCCCTAGACCTTCATTTGTGTTCGACTAGTTCATAATCTGGTCGAGCGATGTCGTTTGCTGCATCAGTGTCGGTGCTCTGGTGACTTTCGAGTCCGAGCTCGACCGGGTCGCGCGGATGCCGCTTGCGCAGTTGCGCTCACTCCCTGCGTGCATGTGCATAGTCGTGCGCTGCCACGCCAAGCATCTGTGTTGTGTTTTACAGCTAGCTCGACGTCCTCTCCCATATCTCGATTTCCCTTTTGTTTGTTTTTCCCTTGGAAAACGCATGATATCATGCATTTGGTCCTTCGTTGTTTTCTATATACTGTCTATATACGAACATTTTTTAAAATTCTTTGTTCCACACAGCTTTGCTCGAAGGAATGTGTTTTTTCTATCCGGATTCCTGCCGTACCAAGCACTTCCTGTCTAAAGGTGGTAGGAGATTGGGAAGAATAAAGAATATGATACAGTACCCAATACAAATATACAAGAGAAAAGAAAAGTATTATAAAAATAGTTAGAGTGATTTAAAAATTGAACATAGTTCGAGATTCCTGATGCAAAATTATCTTCTATATTTTAGGAATGAAAACTGTTTGAGAAACTTAACAGATATACTCTGACTTTTTTAGCCACTTAAAAGCTCATTAATTTACTAATTGATTTTTTAGAACTATTAGAGATGCTCTGGGTTTTCATCCACATGTTACGAGGACAAGTGTGACAAAATATCACCGATCTTGTTACCAACAGATGGTTAGTCCACTGCACCACACTCAAACACATAAAATCCTGGGCATTGTGCAGTGGCCAGTGGCCACACTGCATCAGTGATGCAGACTGCTGCTGCTGCGCTTGCACGGCCAGCAAGCGAGCAGCTGTGCCGCATCCTCGAACGACGTGACTTGTTTTAAGGCTGGTTTAGGCGCGTTTAGTTCCCAGTTTTTTTTTTTTTTGATTTGGCTACTGTTTAGCTATTGTAGCACTTTCGTTTCTATTGGTAATTAATATCTAATTATGGACTAATTAGGTTTAAAAGTTTTGTCTCGTGATTTCTCACCTAACTATGCAATTAGTTTTGTTTTTTCGTCTATATTTAGTACTCCATGCATGTGCCGCAAGATTTGATGTGACACTTTGGGTTGAAAATTTTTGGAATCTAAACAGGGCCTTAGTTCCCAACTAAATTCTCAAAAAGTGCTATAATAGCATCACATCGAATCTTGCGATACGTGTATGAAGCTTAAATGTAGACGAAAAAAAACTAATTGCACAGTTGGTTAAAAATTACGAGATAAACGTTTTGAGCCCCTAATTAGTCCATGATTGGACACTAATTGTCAAATAAAACGAAAAGTGGTAGAGTAGCCAAATTTCTAAAATTTACGAACTAAACACGCACTTAATTGCAGCGGGGCCGGCACACACTGCGCGACACGTGCTCACGTGGGTGCGCGCACCGGCACACAGCCCGCGGCGCCCGTGCCCTGCGCGGCACAAGGACGGGAGAGCGGAGCGCGGCGGTGCCAGAGCTAGACGACAGGCAGCAGGCGCGTCTCTCTCGCGTCTTTTGGCGCCTGATTACCGAGGGCAGCGCATCGAGCCCCGCGCGGACGGACCATTGCTAGGTGAGGTCGGTATAGCCGAGGTGCAGGACCAGTGTTAGGCGAGGGTCGGTATAGCCGAGGTCGGGCGCCAGACCTCACGATGCCGAGCTACGTCGTATTATTATCTGGTCTTCAACCTCAACGCGTAGCGCCTCGTGAGCCGTGGCGCCATCTTAGGATTAAAGAAAGTTTTAAGTCTACAGGACCCAACGTAAATTTTCTTTAAAAAAAATTAAATTGTAAAAAAATAGGACGAATTTCGCCCAGCTTGCACGCGTCCCGCGATTTATGTAGGGGCACGGTACCGTACCAGGTTTTACCCTTTTCATCGACTGACATGACCTGACCGGCCGACCCAACCCAACCCGCTCCATCGCGCCATGTCGTGGCTCGCGCGCTCTATCACGGCCACCCTCTCCTCGCCGCGCGGCTCCGACGCCGACGAGGCCGACTCCGACCCCGCCTCCGCGCAGAGCGGGGCAGGGCCGGAGGAGGAGGAGTCCTCGCCGCGCGACCGCAGCCCTAACCTGGGCCCTGTGGCCGGGGAGCCCGAGCAGCCCGGCACGCCGAGCCGCGGCGTCAAGGACGACATCTCCGAGCTCACTGAAACGCTCACCCGCCGCCTCTGGGGCGTCGCGTCCTTCCTCGCACCGCCCCCGAGCCCACCGGAGGCCTCCACCCCGCGCGCCGCGACTCCGGCACAAGGTGAAGAGGAGGGGGTTGAGGATGGGGAGGAGGCCGCGGTGCTGTCCCCCCGGATTGCGGGGATCCGCAGCGATCTGGCCGAGATAGGCGGAAGGGTGCGGAGCGGCATCTCGATGCTGCAGAACAACTTGGCCGTGGCCGAGATCTCCAAGATCGCCTCGTCGCTCCTGCCGTTCGGGCAAGGGGAGGCGGACGAGGGGGAGCCCGTGCCGGGCGTCACCGAGGAGGTGGTGGTGTTCGTCAGGCACATCTCCACGCGGCCCGAGACATGGCTCGATTTCCCCCTCTTCATCAGCGAGCGCTACGCAGATGGTATGAATTAGGGCCTGTTAGTGGAGTGATTTTTCAAAATTACAGTGCATTTTGATGAAATGGAGCGCCATCCGTACATGTATACTCTACTTCAGCATTTGGTCGCTATTGACGCGGAAGGGAAGCGATTGGAGCGGGGAAACTTGGTTCAGAACTAATGATTGATTTTTGAAAGATAATTAATGATGTTAGATGCTTTCACTTAATTTTAACGAGGGGGGTTGCTCCTGCCATTCCTCGTAAATAAATACTCCTAGAAAAAAACATTTATTGGATTGTAGTATGTCATTGATTTGATTCTTAAGTGGTACAAATTACTTCTGCATATCTTTTGCACAAAACAGGGCATCCCGTAGTGATTACATTTGTGAATGTTGCTTGACAAAGAGTACTAGTAATTAGTTTTGAAATTTTACGTTCCAGGTTGTTGAAAGGCACTCCGAAGTTAGCACCTTGGCTTTAATTGATTTTTGTGTGGTCAGATTTTTTATGTTACTGGGGGAAGAGAGGGTATAAGAGTGGTAGATGCTTCAGTTTTGTTTGGCTTTTAGTTTAACATCACAATTCTTTACATATTTTAAACAATAGTATGAATTACCTATGGACGTTCTGAATTTCTTCTAACATCATTGGTAATAGCATGCTTGGATGTAACTGAAACCTTCTAGACTTAGGTTTCTGGAACTTTCACATTGTAATTGACCTTTGATGAATATTCAAGTACCCATAATTTCTTATATGTTGGAACTTGGAATGCTTTGATATAGTGCATAGGTTTTCTAATAATTTTTTTTTATGGACAGTGAACATTGATGTATTCTGTATTTGGTTACTGGTACTAGGCTGTTGAGTTAGTTTTGCCATGACCCAGAAACTGGGTCTTTTTATCTGAGATTGTTTGCTTTGAGCTAGCAATATATCGTTTAGTTCTCACTTCTGAGAATGGCCTGGTTCACTTGACTAGTTTAGTTCTATGGAAGTAGTTAAATAGGTCTAGGCTGTTACTCTGGAATTGAAAAATATCATCATGCAATCATGCTTGAGTAGTTAAGTGTTACAGTTATGGGTTACCTATATTGGTTGTATGCTTATACCTGCTAGCCTATATTATTCTACTTTCGCTTTGTATAACAAAAGTTGAAAGGAAAAGATTAAGTTTGCAATCTGGACAGCGTAATGTACAGCATGTAATTCACATATTAAAAGCTTGTTAAATATCCTTTTGTGGTTAGAACTTGATTGATCAAACAAAGTTAATTTTGTAAGCATCACTACTTGCTTCATAGAATGAATGTGGTACCAATCTCCCTAGGGCTCTGGTTTAAGGAGCACAATGCCTTAATACAGTACTTTGTAACCTGATGGGAAGTACAACTTTCTTTGAAAATCAGGTTGGGAAGCATATAATTTATGGATGAGAAATAATTAAAATGTTAACGGATCAAATCATCAAATTATGGTTCTGCATCCTGCATTATGATATGTAATATGTAATACTATTTCCATGAGCAGGGAGTACCTTTCAACAAATTTGTTGTCTGCATGAGTGCTTTGTGTTTTATTGATCACAGGAACAAATTCCATTGCTATATGATTTGTGTTGCAGTTGTCAATATTTTCTGGAATAAGTAGATTATGTCCTATGTTTGCCTGTTTACTCATATCTTCCTTAGATTTTTAATCCTTGAATGCTTCACCTGAGGCTGTATCTTTTTTTTTCCAAAATGCAATCAAAGTTTGTGTAATGGACCTCATTAATTTCCTTTATCCCATCATTGTATCTTACACAGTTTCTTTCTTTCTTCAGATTTTGAACTGTCAGATGCTCAATACGTGCATGCGCTGTCTATAGAGCACCTTGTGCCAGGCTTATCAGATTTAAAGGTTCAGATTTGCTCTACTGATATGACTGAAGCATGTTTCTGGAAGATCTACTTTGTGCTTTTGCACTCGAAACTCAACAAGCAAGATGCTGAACTTCTTTCAACGCCACAGGTATTATCCTGGATCATCCATAGTATATCTATCTCTTGTGACCCAATTTTTTTTATATAATTATGGATTTCTGTGCTATGCCTATTGCCAAGGATGAGAGGGTCAGTAAATAAATAAGTAAACTTTTACCAGCTAGTTACAGTTTTGCTTTGCATGTTGTAGAACAACAGTCTGCTTCTTTCCTTAGCTTTCATTTTTTGCGCCACACTTTTACTTTGTTTCCACCTATGTTTATAAGGGACCTTAATGATCTTGTTATCTACACAGATCCTAGAAGCAAGGGAGCAGTTGTTGCAAAGTTTACAGTCTCAGAATAAGCGGGGATCCAAGGTTCCTGGTGAATCATCAGAGAGTTCGAATGCATCCTCTGCTCCTCCTGAAGAGAAGGTGATTCAACCTTCAATCATCCGAGATAAAGCTGACACTCCAGAGAAATCATCGTTTGAAGAACCTTCTTCTGATATCATGCCCGAAATCGTGTCCGAAAAATTCCCAATTTCAACCACTGAAGTGGAAATGGTTGACAAGTCAGTGGTTGAGGAAGAGTTGGCAGTGACAAAGGAGAGCAAGACTTCACCCGTCCAGTCCAAGCTTCGCTTTGAGACTGACGAAGAGGAAGTCGATGAATGGCCTGATGACGATCCTAACCGACGAGGTTGTCCAGGCAGGCAACAGAGCTTCACTAGGACAGGAGGAGGACGTATCATTCAGTGATCTGGAGGACGACGAGGACGATGCTGATAGGAATAGAAGGGATGGGCAATAGGCAATAGCCAAGTTGGCAAGGTAAGCTCGTAGTCTGGTCCTGGCGCACAATCATGATGATCCTCGACACTCCGCGCAACCACATGCTGGCTTCATTGGAGTAGTAGGGCCGAGATCACATCCAAAGATCATTGCTTTGTTATTATTAGAGTCCGGAAGTAATGAATCCAAGCAGTTGCTCGGTCTCGGATACCCCCTGATGTGGAATCGTAATAATAAGCATGTCTCTTGCCGCCCGTGTTATTAGTGCTAATGGCAAGTACTGCATCTGTATTATTGGCCCCGTCCTGTAGTTTATATGTACATAGAGAGCGCTCCCGGTTGGGCCTTGTGTAAACCTACTAGTCTACTACTACTATGTCGATCTGAGTTTCGTTGTCGCTGGCGGCTGGTTCATTCCATGCAAGCAAATAATTGAGATCTGAATAGCTGATCTTGATGAAGATTGGCAACTGTCTACTCATGATATTTGCAGTCGGTATTCGGCAAAGCTATCGTGGCCTTGCTGATTCTGGGCTGCATCAAGCATTCAAGCCTTTCTTTTTTTTCCCCATCTGAAACATAGCCAGAATCTGACGTCTGCTGGTCCTGAGTCCTGACAGCACGTTAACCACGCAACGGCGAGCGCGAAGCAAGCAGTGTCCGTCGGCTTGGACACACCGGGCGCCCGGCCGCGGTGAGGCGAGGGGACGCGCCGAGGGGAACGGCGGATGGCGCTCGTAGCGTGCCATGTTCGCAACCGCGCTGGCAGAGGCAGAGTCGAGTCAG
This sequence comes from Miscanthus floridulus, assembly GCF_019320115.1. Taxonomy (NCBI): domain Eukaryota; kingdom Viridiplantae; phylum Streptophyta; class Magnoliopsida; order Poales; family Poaceae; genus Miscanthus; species Miscanthus floridulus. The sequence goes on from NC_089595.1 coordinate 44,107,544, forward strand.
GTGGGCGCGGGCGGGCGGGGCGAGGGAGCGACGGGACCATCCGCCTTTCGGCGGAGGCCGCCCGCGTGCCGGGCCAATTCCGGCAGCCAGCGTCGGTCTCTCTTTCACTGTCCAGTCATGCAGTGAGTGAAGCGACCGACCCACCGGGCAGGGGCGCAGGGCAGGGCATCGCATCGGCATCCGTTCCGCTCAGCGTGTCTCGCGCACGCAGGTTGCCGGCCGTAGGTGCGGCGTGCTGCCTGTGCCTGCCCTGCGGCTGCGAGCGTTTCCGTCTGACGTGAGACCATCCACCGGTGACTGACTGGTCGGCAGAGCGGTCTGGAACTCTGGATGGAGCCCATGTGAGGCCGCACGCGCAGTAGCGAGGGAGCTGGTGCGCGGGCCGCGGCACGCACCAAATCCGCACCTGACGACGGCGCGTGCAGGTGCAGTCAAACTGGGCACGCACATGGGACGGGACGGGCACGTCCAGTTGCCCCGGCCAAAAACCGCGGCCACGGGCACCTGCTGCTGCGTTCGGCTCAAAAAAAAAAAACGGGGGGCACGGACGGTACACGCCGTGCTCTTGCTCCCAAGTCCCAAATGCGTGTACGTACTCTGTACCGGCTTTACCGTCTCACGCGGCGGCATCCACGCGCGTGCCGGCGTGCGAGCGCGAGTGTCACTGGCGGATGGCACGTCGCCGTCCGGGAACTCGAGCTTGTTTACGGGCAAAATAGGGACCTGTTTATATGGGGATTATCATCCGGCGGGGAAAGCGTGTCTGATTATGTCCGAGATCTCGAGCGCGATGGGGACGTTGCGGGAGGGTCTCTGTCCTCTTTCCTCGCAGGATTGGAGTCGGAGCCATGTGCGCTGCCTGCATTTGGCACCCGATTCTTCTCTTTCCACATTCCACATTCTAGCCGGGAACAGCGACTTGTAAAAGCTGATACGGTTTCCTATGGAGCTAATCGCTTCGAAATGTGGAACCAGTGTAACAATGGCCTGTTCGCTGGTTGGTTTCTGGGCTGGTTTGGGCTGACTGGTGCTGGTTTATTGTGAGAGGAAAACACTGTTGGCTGACTGATTTGGGCTGGCTGAAACTAACAAGCGAACAGACAGAATTTTAGAAGCTAGTAATAGCTCTTTGTTCTTCTGGAGGAAGCGAAAGCGGGAGAAGCTGAAGACTGGAGAGTCCTACTACTGCCCAACCAAAACTGAAACCTCGGTTCAGTCAGTCTGAACCTGCCCAAACACTCAAACCGATGGACCATCCGTCCCCCACCTCCCTCCCAATCTTCAAGTGCCCAGAAGCCAGAACTGCCAGCCAAGCCATGTAAAAAGGACAAAGGAAAATACAGCAGCTGGTCCGCAGAAACCACTAATAATAAAACCCAGCAGATGTGTTTGTCACTTGAGAGCTACTAATAAAAATTCATGATGTCAGGTCGCCAATTGGAAGATTAGGAGGGCAAGCGCCATCAGGCGACAGGCCAAACGAGCCGACTAGTTACTAGCATTTCCTATTTAGGGTCTGTTTGGCACAACTCAACTTCATTAGTAAAGCTGTTTTTTTTTTAAAAAAACAACTTCATGAGTAACTTCTAGGTAAAGCAGATCTGTTTTGCAAAAACTGTTTGTCAAAACAACTTCATACATGGATGGGAGAGAGAAATGAGGGAGAGAGCTTATATACTTTTTTTCAGCTTATCCCAACTCATGCTTTGTTAGAATGGGAGAAAAACAACTTAATAGATGAAACTGTTTTGAAAATAAATGTTTGGCAAATAAAAACAGCTCGCAACGTCGCTGTGCCAAACTGGCCGTTATTTCCACATGGATTGTTGCAAACAGAGGGACACACTCATGGATTGCTGTCCTTTTCAAGGATGGGGACAATTCATCACGCAAACAAACATATCCCTGCTAAACGCACATGATGAGGCCAAAGAAAAAGACAGCATGTAGCAAATGGAACACGGCATTTTTTTTTTGGGTGGGGGGGGGGGGGGGGGGGGGGGGGGGGGCTTCAACAGGCTCCATTTGTGAGCCACACCATTTGCCCTTCACAGTATACTACTTCTAGGAGATGTACCTCAATAATCATGGTAATTGATTGATTGATCAAATACACGGTGAACACAAGTATTATCTTCATTTGAAGGTAAGGTCTGTCATCAAAAAGAAAAAGAAAGAGAAAAGAGCCCGTCCAGGGACAAATATTCTTACAAAAGAATCGAAACCTGAAAGAATAAAAGCATCTCACAGGCTAAACCCAAACTATACCTATCTACAGCTCCGCATTTCAGTATCTCTGGTGAATCTTCTGGCCCCTGGAACAGGGACCAAGGTTTTCCTCGTGTAAGCATCAAAGAGGGGCGACGCTCTTCCCTTTGCAAAGAGCCCTTTGATGCTTGCGAAGATTTCTTCAAGCAAAAAAAATAACCCATTATACTCCTCATAGCTATCAATCCACTTGCTCGCCAATTAGGTCAAGGCCGACAACCAAGAATGAGACCCCTTGGAACAGGAGGAAGTAGAAATGGATGCCCTGGGCAGACAGCAAACTGCGGGCGGCTGCTGTTAGCAGAAGGAAGGACAGTGCGAGTTCCTTCCTGTAGATCCTGTTGTGCTTCTTCTTCTTGGTGTCCTTTTTAGATTTGACTCCTTTGTTAGTGTGTCAAGATTGGGTGCAGAACCTACTCTTTGTTGCTTGGAGTGTTTTTCAACGAGGGCTAGGAGATCGCCCTCAGAAGAACGACCTGATTTCTTGGTGACAACCCACTCGTAGGCACTACCGAGCTGGAACAGACCAGAAATCATGGCATTGAACTTGGTAAACCGACATGGTGTTCTCAAACAGAAGGTATGGAACAATGAATGGGAAAGATTTTGGGGCCGGGAGGATGTTGAGGATGGACATTGTTGCTGGAATGTAGCATACTACCCATGCAGGGAGTTCAGCTTCAGGAACGAACATTGTCATGGGAAGGATGACACAGAAAAGAGTGAATGAATAGAAGGGTAAGATGAGCTTCCGGAGGAGGAAGAAAAGGAATATGAGATTGAACTTCTTCCAGAATCCAATCTGCAGTAGAAAGTAAGCAGCAACATCAGGTCAGCTAATCCAATAACCTTATGCTACACATGTGCAAGCTTGAACAGAAAGCCTCAAATGTGAAGAATAAAAGACAAACCACAATGGACTCTAAATTATGGTAGACTAAACAACGATTCAAATGAACCGAAAAAAGAAGATGCATAAAGGCAAGAGAAGCATAGCAACTACTTGAAAGATCAGATTCTAATTTGATGTTTTACATTGTTATTACAACAATGTAGCTGACGCTTCATAGTAATTACTTCATTTTGTGGCTTTTCCTATGAAACCAAATAATATAATGGGAAAGGCCGTTGTAAATAAGATACATTTTACTGGGCATGCTTAACACTTTTCCAAACATTTTAGCTTTCACAACGTGCCTACAGACAAAAAAAGTGCCGTACCTTAGATTTTATTATATCCACAAAGCAGAGCCTAAACAATTGCATGGGACCTGAGTGCCACCGGTGCTGCTGCTTTCTGTATGCTTCATAGGATTCTGGCAATTCACACTGACACTGAAAGAGAAGTTACACAGGTTAAGTTATCATGTCTTTACGCAAGGCATATTCTGCTTAAGCAGCAGCGAATACTGGCCAATACCTCAACATCGTTTAGGAAGAGAAACTTCCACCCCTTGAGATGTGCTCGAACAGCTATGTCCATATCCTCCACTGTTGTCCTCTCCATCCATCCTCCAGACTCCTCAAGTGCCTTAATTCTCCACACTCCTGCGGTGCCATTGAACCCGAAGAAGTTGAGAAATGCCCCATTCACCTGCTGCTCCACCTCAAAGTGGAAGCAAAGATTTATGTTCTGAAGTCTGGTCAGCAGGTTCTCATCCTTGTTTACAAAAGACCATCTTGCCTGAACCAACCCGACGTCATCCTTTCCCTGGAAATTGCACACTCAAATTCTCAGAAAATATATCTAATAGGACTAACTGTCAGGTACAGCAGCTACCATTGTACAATTGAGCCAAACCTTGAAATGGGGCACAGTGCGCTTCAGGAAATCCGCTTGTGGTTGGAAATCAGCATCAAAGATGACAACAAACTCAAATCTTTCACATAACTGCAGTTCATGGCTGATTTCAGGTTTCCCGCCTTGTAGCCATCCCGGATCACCCGGTGCCGGTAAACTATGCGCACGCCCTCTCGCTGCCATTTCTCCACTCCTCCTTGATAAGTGCCGAAGTGGTAGCATCATCAGAATCATCCAACACCTGGACCAGGAAATTTGACCTTGGCCAGTCCAGGCTGCAAACTGCACCGATGGATTGCTGGTACACCTGCAAAATCCAAGTTAAAGATGTTAACTGAATTGGACTTATGTTTCAAAGAAAGTGCAATAGTACGCAGATCATCTCCTATCAGCTTCTTCACAAGCTATAGATTTGTGGAAGCTGTGATTTATGCTACAGTTTGACATTCAATCTCTAGCATTGCCAATTATTAACTGGTCGGTTGACAACAGGCGTACTGAGATTTGGATACCAGGAAACGAAGTGTGCTCTTTGCTGAAAGTACGAATATCAACCGCGAAAACCTAAGCTTTGGAATGCAAAAGATAAATTCTGTTGATCTAAGGTACCGACTAGGACAGAAGCAATTAAAACTTCAGAAAGCACCAAACTTGTGATTGGAGACACAAGTCAAAGATCCAGACCAATGCATCTCGTCCACTCTATTTGTGCTGGGTTGACTAAACTAAGAGACAGGAGTCCCCAGGAAGCCCCCCCTCAAATTGCACTCAAGAAACGAATCTTTTGATCCCAAAATTCCAACAAACAAAAGGAACTAGGGAAGGGGAAGACGATTGAAGGTTGCCTTGACTAGCTTACCTCTCTCTCATTGCACATGGGCATCTGCACGAGCACCATGGGGAAGTCCTCGGGACCGGCCTCGACGTCCTCCTTGTCGGCGGCGGCCAGCGGCACAGGCTTGATCCCCTTGAGCCTGATCCAGAAGCATCCCAGGCAAAGCACGATGCGGTCGACGCTCTGGACCAAGAAGAGGACGACGCAGGCGTTGGTGAGGAACTGCAGCGGCGGCGCGAGGTAGTCGAGTCTGGCGCGCATCCATGCCGCGTAGGCGGCGGCGAAGAGACCGTCGACGGCTTGGAGGCCCGCGTCCACCTCCTCCTCGAGGGAGAGGTGCCAGCCCTGGAGGTAGGCCGCTACCTCGACGGCGAGCAGCAGCAGCGAGAGGAACAGGAACACCCGGATGCACCGTAGAAGCGCGTCCGGAGCGCCGTGCTCTCGCCCGGGGCGGCGTCCGAGTCCGTCCGCCCCGCCGCCACCCTGCGGCGAGCGGCGGCGGCGACGGCCAGCGCGGCCGACGCCGCCCCCGTCAGCCGCCCGCGGCGCGGTGCGCCCGGAGGAGCAGCACCCACGTGATCTGCCGCGCGTTCTTGCCCCGGCCGGCCTTGCCCCCGCCGGTGCCCGCCGGCGAGCCCGGCGCCGCCACCTCCGACGCGGCGACCTCGGAGATGGACCAGTTCGGGTTCTCCATCTTCACCACCACGGGCGTGCCGCCGCCGCCGATGCCGCTAACGCCATTGGCCCTCGCGTCCCTCCCCCACCACGACGGCGCCATTGGCACGCACTGACACCACCACCTCTGTGTTGTCACACGCGCACACACACGGAGAACCAACCCTCGCAGCGACGACCCGGGCTCTCTCTCCTCGTCGCCCTCCCCCTCACCTTAATCACCTACTCATCAAGCACGGCCTTAATAGCCGGAAGAGAAGCACCACCGCGGCAGGCCAGCCAGCATTTACCGCGGGCACGCACAGGCAGAGACCAGAGATAGAGAGAGAGCGCGCGGAAGAACAGCTCAGCACGTCGGTCGAGCAGGCGAGCTCGCCCCCCGCTTTATTTTTGAGAGCGGCCTGCCCTGCCCCCTGCCTCTGTGTCTCCCGTCTCTCACCACCGTCGCCGTCGACTAATAAAGATTAAAATAACGCCCTTTTGACGCCCCCGCCCCGCCCGAGACGAGACACCACACCACAGCGTAAAGAGACTTTTCCCTGTGTGCCATTATAAAAGATCGTAAGTTCCTTGTGTGTCCCTGAAAAAAATTCAGCGGTCTTCAGTGCCACCACTACTCCAACTTTTCGTGTCATCCTGGCCACTTCCGTCAGTTTGGGCTCTAACGCCGTTAAACCGCAGGTGTGAAAAGACGAAAATGCCCTTAAGTTTAAATATGTTATTAATTTTTTTTTGAACATCTTAACGACTTCAAATGAAAAAACTCAAAACTAGAAAGTTGTAGATCTCGTCGAGATCTATAATTTTCATATAAATTTTTTTTTTCATTTAATTTTGCAAAACAATAATATATTTTTCTAAGATATATTAATCATATTAAATTATATTTTTACGAAATTAAATAAAAAAAATTTATATGAAAATTATAGATCTCGACGAGATCTACAACTTTCTAGTTTTGAGTTTTTTCATTTGAAGTCGTTAAGATGCTAAAAAAAATAATAAACAATTTGAACTTAAGGGCATTTTCGTCTTTTCACACCTGCAGTTTAACGGCGTTAGAGCCCAAACTGACGGAAGTGGCATGGATGACACGAAAAAGTTGAAGTAGTGGCGCTGAAGACCGCTGAATTTTTCAGAGGCACACAGAGAATTACGATCTTTTATAATGGCACACAGGGAAAAGTCTCCAGCGTAAAACCGAGTGGAGTGGTTGAAAGCCGCAGCTGGCTGGCCGTGAGAACGAGAACACGGAACACTAGCAGATGGATGGGTGGAGTGGAGCCGGGGAGGGAGGGGACGCTTCGCCGCGGCTTGTGATCGGACCGGATCGGCGGGTGGTGGAAAGAAGCGGCTGGGTTTTAACCGTGCGGGTGAGGCCGGGGTTATTACTATTGAGGGTCTGTTTGGAACGAATGACAAAACGTATGAATAGGAAGAATAAGGTACGATGAAAAGTAAAAAACTATAGGATTTTAAAATACAGAAACATAAAATTTAGATTGTTTGGAACACAGGAATTTATAACATAGAAATTGTAACATGTTAGACAAATATGGATACTAATTATAACATGTTACTATTGTGGGACCCATGCACTTACTCATCTACTCGCTTTTAGCAGCAGACAAGCATGCATCTTATTGCCGTAGTCACCTCGGACTTCCGCGTTCCGTTCCTGCGTTTTTGTTTCGTTTGATTTTCCTACGAAAATCCTTTGTTCCAAACGTCCCCTAAACTTCCGTTCGGTTCGGCCGAGGGAGGCCCGTCGGCCGCGTGTGGGCGTGCCGCCGAGTGGGCTCGCACGACGCTCTGTTCGTTGCGTGCGGTTGCGGCCTGGCGCTGTCGGTGGCTGCCGGGCCGGCCGGCCGCTCTGGCTCACTGGCTCGCACGAATTATCCGTCCGTCTCCGTCCCGCGTCAGCAACTCACTACTCTCCTACCCCATGAAACCAGTCAGGTCAGAACGTGAGCGTGTTTAGTTCCCACTCTAAAATCTAAAAAAAGTGCTACAGTATATATTACACCGAATTTTGCGATACATGCATAGAGCATTAAATGTAGACGGAAAAAAACTAATTACACAGTTTGGTTGAAAATTACGAGACGAACGTTTTGAGCCTAATTAGTCCACGATTAAACACTATTTGTCAAATAAAAACGAAAATGCTACAGTAACCTAAATTCTCAAATTTAGACAGCTAAACACGCTCTACTAGTACTTACTACTATCCACCCATGGATCTGCTCGGATCGGAAGCCCTACCTACGGCGATCAAGCAACGCATTAGCCCTCGGCAGAGCACTGGTTGATTGACAGCGGAACAGGTAGTATGGATCGGCTCTGCCTGCGCGCGTCATGTCAGCACACAGGAGAGAGGGTCGGAGAGGACAAGCGAAGACACAGCGACTCGTCAGCGAGATTGGGCGTTGCGATTCCGACAAGCTGCCTGTTTTTGTTGCGTTAACAATGTCCATGATTACGGGACAGGGGGGGGGGGGGGGGGGGGGGGGGCGTACGTAGGAGTATCTTGTATCTACGTACAGGAGATGGCAGCCTGGGAGATCTCTCAAAATCGGTGAGCAGATCTGTTCGCACCGAAATATCTAGCGTATTTACTTACTCGATCGCCCCCCTTAGAGCCAACCTTTTTTACAGTTTTGGCAAGCGAAATTCGGCCTGTTCGCTGGTTGGTTTCTGGACTGGTTTGGACTGGCTGGTGCTAGTTTATTATGAGAGGAAAACACTGTTGGCTGGCTATGTTTGGGCTGGTGTGAAACCACCAAGCGAACAGGCCGATTGGAGTGGTTTTGGTTTTAGTCGTGAAATGGCGGCACGTACGTACGATGGCGAGACAGTTGTGCACGAACGGGACAACGAACGAACGCATTGGCCAAGAAGCACCGGAGACAGCATGATGTACGCCACGTCGGAGGGGTGATTATTGCGGGACAGGATATGAACAGGAGCAGCATCTGAAGATCCCAATCGTGCAGGTGCAATGCAGTGCAGTGCAGTGCAGCGCGTGAGCCCATCATGCAGATAGACGACAGATCGACGCGGTGGTGGTGGTGGACGTGTGCATGTTTAATGCGGCTGCTCTACCTTGCTTGCGATGCATTGCCTCTGCTCCTGCGCTGCACCTGCAATCGGAGGAGGGGCCAGCTTGCGCTGCCAGCCAGCGAGAGCTCTTCGTTACCGCGGCGCACGCCTTTTGGCCTTTTGGGCTGTTCTTGCCTTCTTGGTTGCCTGCTTGGTTCTTCAGGCCTTCAATGGAACGGAACGGTGGAATGGAGGAAGGAACCGGCTCCATCCAGTGTCCAGCTGGTGGTCTCCCAGTGCCAGCTCCTGGTTTCCATTTCGGCAGCCGCTCTGCAGGTTTCCTAAGCAGGTTGCAGAGCTGACTCTTGTCTGCACAGCAGGAATTGCATCACTGACAGAAGAAAACGCATTGACCGCTGACAGTTTCTCTGTCACAAGTCACAACGAGGTGCTGCTAGTCTAGGAACTGAAAACCGATCAGCAGAGAGGGACACGTGGAGAGAAGAAACGCGGCACGCGACGCGACGACGGTGCCAACCGAGGGCATTTCTTTTTGAACTCCGAAGTTTTCAGATCTCGATGGACCATTTGCATGAGAGATCTTCTCGGAATTCCGTGTCATAAATATCATCATCTCGAAAACGAGAAACCGAGTGTACTGCTGCTACCGACTAATCGCGCATTCAGACGAGGGATTCGCTGCCGAAGCGTGCGCCACAAACTTCCTCCAGGTTGTAACCGCCTGTAATGTAAAGTATCCAGGCCATCAAGCCCAAATTCCTATCTTTTTTTTCCTTTGCGAGAAAATCCAATGCCAGTATCGTGCTAGCTATCTTGCCAATTAATCTGTGTATGCTAAATTTATCGCTGCCGCATGCTAATTTTGGAGCGAACATATATAGATCGTGTGTGACGTGAGAAAACAAAACCACACTCGCAGTAATTTACTATGCATTACAATAAACAGCGGTCAGAAGCTGCAAGTTGACGTTTAGTTTTGTCAAGTATATTTTCCTTTTGTTAATTTTTGCTGCTGCTAGTACGGATGAACAAGCAAGGGACCACTACAGGCTTGCATGAAAAATAAATATAGGTGTTAAGAAATGCAGCAACAAATCTGCAGTTGAAGGCTGCCGCCGTACGTGGCGGATGACTTGCGAACGAGTTTGAAATCTGAGTGAACATGGGGGGAACGACGAAGAAGCCAATCGCCGACGCCACGTCACCCACCTAACCCTCACTAATCTACACACCGCTACTCAGCTGATTGCACGTTCTTGGACAGATTCCGCGGATCATGCTCGCAAGCTAGGTTAGGTTAGCTGCGCGTCAATGCCATCAGATTTATTATATGTACTAAATGGAAACAAATTAAACATGAAAAGTTTTCGATTAAACAAAAACAGTATTATCACCGTGTAGCGTTTACACGTTGTTTTAAACATTCCAGAGTACGTCAACGGGTCTGGGGGCAAGAAGGCAGGTGGGGCCTGCCTCCTCCCGCACGACCCGCTCCAGAGGGCCAACGCCCGCTTTTGGGCTGACTTTCTTGACCAAAAGGTAGAAGTAATTTTTATTCCTCAACTACTGCTTTAATCGTTTTTAAAAATATATTAAAATTTGCAATACGACACAAATGCACTACCAATACGTAATGATCATTTACGCTAACAATGTTACTCGCCCTAGAAAATGCATTTGTGTATGGAAGACTTTGGAGAGCAGCGGCATATTTTAGCTTGCCAGCGACGATCAGTTTGACTATATCTCCTACAACTAAAAAGAATAAAGTGTGGATATTTTTTGATACGACATTTGTTTTGGTTCGTTCGCCTGTCTACGTCTGTGATCCCACTGATTGATCGTGTCATTCTTCTTGATTGAATATTGTCTGTCATGTGATAGAGGAATCACGACAAAATAGAAAGTAGAAAAATTATTGTGCTATCCATATACACATTGCATGTTGTATGCACCAGCATACATGACAACGAGCAAAATGAAAGAGAATTAACACAGAAGAAAAGAGAATTAAGACAAAAGGAACCTCTTTGTATTTCTAAGAACCTTGCCAAATCTGCCTACATTTAATTACTTTCTCTCTTTGCATTTGCAAAAGGAATAACTTTTTCCTCTTTTCATTTGGTTTCACGCTCACGTGTTCCATCACCCTCGCTTGCTGTTTCTTGCGTGAACCATAGTTGATGTCATCTATCTTCCATGGCTCAACCTCCCAATTCCAAGAGAAGGTCCATATACCTCTCCCTGACCGGAGATCCGGCCTACCAAAGGATCTCCTCGAGTCCATCGGCAGCGTCTCGCATCAGGCCACGACGCGGCATCCTTCCGATCCGCTTGCTCCCCATGGCGCGCTGCCGCCCCGTTCGCGACCTTCGGGTCGCTCCTGCTGCTCTTGTTCGACCCCGACTCGGACCGCATCGGCTTCTACTGCGTCCGGAGAAGAAGGTCTTGTCCAAGACGCTGCCCGACGTGCGTGGCAAGGTGGCGTGTGGCTCCTCGTGTAGGTGGCTGGCGCTCATGGACGAGGCAGCGTCCGTGACGCTGCTGAATCCATTCGCCGGGTGCTCGTGCCCCCGCGTTGAGCTTCAGTGAAACAAGTGTATCCAAGTACAAGGAGAACAAAATCTACATGTCTGGGCTATTGTATGCGGATCCATACAACTTAGTCCATCGCCTGGAGATCGTTGATATCGCTACAGCGCATCCGAAGTGAAGCCCGTCTAGGAAAAGATGCAGGGCTTCGAGGCTCTAGGTTGGATTCGACCCAATCTCTGGAAGCTCTAGAGTTTGTGAGCATGCGATGCCGCACACTCCGTGACTGTGTTAAATTCATAAACTTTGTTTTTTAGATTAAATATCACTTTAACGTTGGTATTTAATCTAACAATATTGTTATCTTATCGTACAATCCATGTGTCTTTAGTATAAATTGTTAGTTATCCTATAGCAACGTCCGGACACGCTACCTAGTGGTGTGTGTGATATATATATATATATATATATATATATATATATATATATATATATATAGATATATATATAATATATATATATATAATATATATATATTGGAGGAGTTTCATGCTCTGCACTTTCGTCTGCTCACCGCCGGCGCCGCAGGTAGAAGAAAAAGGCCGCGTCTTCCTCTGCCGCTGCGATCGTGGCGAGCACATTTGGAGGCCAGCCAGTGACGAGGTCGCCTGCGGATGATTGGGCTTGGGCGGCCAGCCAATACAGCAACAAGTCGTCTTCTCTTCGCCTCTTGTTTGCATCGGAGAAAGTCAGGGGGATAATAATAAGATAAAACAAATAAGGGCAGTCCCAATGGTGTATTGATGATAGTTTCTATCCTCATTAAATGACTTGTCATGTAGGCAAAATGCTGACATGGCAACATAATTAATGAAGAAAGAGAGAAAAAATCATAGACCTGGTTTCTTCTTCATGAAGAAACCAGGTCTACTCTTGACCCAATGCACAAAAAACCATGAAATCGCCATTGGGGAGAAACCACCAGTTTCTAAGAAGCTTGTATCGCACTTCCATTGGAGGAAAAGATAGAGTTAGGAGAGAGAAAGAGAAAATAATTATTACTCATAGAAACCATGAATTGAAAATAAATATTTTTTTAGTGCGATATCCTATGTTATAGAAACTACTAGTTTCTTTCGTTGGGACTGCGCAGGGCATGCAAAAGGGCCAAAGGGAAGCGACCGACGACGAGGAGAAGGTTGCGTCGTCGTCAGGGATCGGAGTGCCAGGTTTTGAGTTCAGAGACCTTCCGTGACCGCAACGCATGCAGGTGAGCGAAAAGGCTCTGACTGATCTGATCTGACTTTGCAGCTGCACCGCGCTCGGCTCGGTGCCTCGGTTGATTTGATCGATCTCGAGACGACGACAGACTGGGAGTGGGCGTGAGACGTTGGTTTAACTGCATCTGGATTCTGGAAGTGAAGATGGAGCAAAGCGGTGCAGTGCTCCATGGAGATATGGAGGCTTCAGAAAACTCAAAAGCTTCCCTCCTCTTTCTTCTTTTTGTTTTACCGAAACATAAACTTGATTAAAAGCCTATCTCGTCTATGTCCATCAGCCTGTTCGGTTGGCTGGTTCGTATCTTACTGGTTTGTTTACGTGAGAGAGAAATACTGCTGGCTAATTTATGTAAATAGTGTCTATGTGAGGGGGCTGGCCGATCACGATGCATGTAGTACTCCTAGCACTGCAGTTGCAGGAAGCCGATACTAGCTGGCAGTATGGAAATTTGGGCATAATATCAGTTTGTTGGGGCTGCAGTTTCGCGCAAGCCTTTATCCTTGACTGTCAGTGACACAGTTATGTAGTAAAAGAGAGCAAAGACGCACTTTGTCACGCCCAGGACGGACCATCCATTCAGCCAGTTCGTTTGGCTGTGACTTATCGTAAACGATCATAAATTTTTAGTCAGAACAGTATTTTTCTCTCACATAAACCAGTCAACAGTACTTCTTCACGAATTAGGATCGATACGAACCAGCCAACCGAACAGGCTGATTGCCGTCACATGAACACGTTCGCATCGTGACAACTGCTGAGCTCTAGACATGATTGGGCCGATCACGGGCTTCTTGCATTCATGCAAATCACAGCGAAAAAATGGGCCGAGCCTTCCACGTCATTATCATGTGGCGCTGTTGTGCTGTTTCGTTTCTTATTTCATTTGCACGGAATCGGATGCTAATCTAGGTTTTGACATTCAGTTCGAGCATATCCCCAGTAGCTTATGACATCTAAGGCCTTGTTTAGTTCCAAAAAGTTTTTCCAAAAATGCTACAGTAGCTATCACATCGAATCTTGCGATACGTGCATAGAGCATTAAATGTAGACGAAAAAAAACTAATTACACAGTTTAGTTGGAAATCACGAGACGAACGTTTTGAGCCTAATTAGTCTATGATTGAATACTAATTGCTAAATAAAAATAAAAGTGCTACAGTAGCCAAATTCGTTTTATTATGCACGTGGCCCCAGATTCTGAACCCCGTGTTGATTACGAACTTTTGTTTAGCTTTTGGTTTCTTCGTTCACAAGAGATTGAGTGGGGGCGCTGCAAAGATCCTGTGGCGCACTGCACGTCATGACTTGGTCCTTGGCACATGGCGTGTACGCATGGCACGCCCCCGTTTGGATACAGTCTAAGCTCCTGTGGTGTTGTCATGCCGGATCCATACTGGATTGTGGATTTATAGAAGCTGAATTGTAATAGCTAGAGTAAATTAATGTTAGTGCCGGTTTAGTTTTCAAAATTTACAAAAATTTTCAAGATTCCTCGTCGCATCGAATTTTTGGACGCATGTATGAAGCATTAAATATAAATAAAAAATAAAACTAATTACACAGTTTAGACGAAATTCACGAGACGAATCTTTTAAGCCTAATTAGACTATGATTGGACACTAATTGCCAAATAACAACGAAAGTGCTACAGTACCATTTTCCAAAAAAATTTCGCCAACTAAACAAGGCCTTAGACTTGTTTTGATCACCTAGAGCGAGCTTTTAATCCACAAAAGCTCGACGTTGTTGTCAGCTTATTAGAGGGATCCAAATAAAGCCTCACACCTCAATTGTCTGAACTAATTTATAACCATGTAGACGACCTCGTACGCAACCGGGGATCCAGTTGTGCTTCTGAGGCATCCTCTCGATCGTATGCATGTTCGATGCTGTTCCCGCAGCTTTCGTTGTTTGAGCCTTCGAGGTGAGATAAAACAGGCACATTCCTTTCCTGCCGTATCGTTCTCCAGCACAGGCACAAAGCTGAGAACAACGTGGAACTTTGGTTTCAGCCGAAGTAGTTGCCTGGCCCCTAAGTAATGTACCGAAGTGTTCAGATATTATTGCATTCTCTAGGGAAGACTGCAGCCAGATCTACTTGTGGAGTCTGACATTTCTTGACCAGTTGACCTCATCATCTGATTGCAAGGTAAAGGTCAGGAGATGCATGCCAAGAACTAGATATTGTTGTGTTCAGATTTCAGAACGATACTCCGGAGACCAAAATAGCACCAGTGAAGCATAGATAGGAAAGGAAACATGGAAATGGTTACCAGAGGACGATATAATTCTCCAGATGTACATTTGCGATCCTAACTGATCAGACATCAGAGATTTTCCATGCAGTTTACTGAAATGTCCTGTGTTGGCATTCCACGTGTTACACGTAAGCCAAGACAAGAAGGAATGCAAGGCAGAGCTCCTGCCACTTTCTTTCAAAAACAAAAACAAAAAATTGATATGCAGCAGCAGGCTCATT